>NW_022986312.1:0-34531 GCF_902500255.1 Thalassophryne amazonica | reverse complement strand
AGAATGCAAATCAGAGCCAGAATCAGAATCAGGACTTCAATTTAAAAAAAAGAATCAGAACAGGAATAAAAACAGAATCAGAACCACAATCAAAGTGGAGTCAGAACCAGAATGCGATCAGATCCAGAATCAGAATCAGGACTTCAATTTAAAAAAAAAGAATCAGAATAGGAATCAGAAACAGAATCAGAACCACAATCAAAGTGGAGTCAGAACCAGAACGCAATCAGTGCCAGAATCAGAATCAGGACTTCAATTTAAAAAAGAATCAGAACCACAATCAAGTGGAGTCAGAACCAGAACGCAATCAGAGCCAGAATCAGAATCAGGACTTCAATTTTAAAAAAAGAATTAGAACAGGAATCAGAAACAGAATCAGAACCACAATCAAAGTGGAGTCAGAACCAGAACGCCATCAGAGCCAGAATCAGAATCAGTACTTCAATTTAAAAAGAATCAGAACCACAATCAAAGTGGAGTCAGAACCAGAATGCAATCAGAGCCAGAATCAGAATCAGGACTTCACTTAAAAAAGAATCAGAACAGGAATCAGAAACAGAATCAGAACCACAATCAAAGTGGAGTCAGAACCAGAACGCAATCAGTGCCAGAATCAGAATCAGGACTTCAATTTAAAAAAGAATCAGAACCACAATCAAAGTGGAGTCAGAACCAGAACGCAATCAGAGCCAGAATCAGAATCAGGACTTCAATTTTAAAAAAAGAATCAGAACAGGAATCAGAAACAGAATCAGAACCACAATCAAAGTGGAGTCAGAACCAGAACGCAATCAGAGCCAGAATCAGAATCAGGACTTCAATTTAAAAAAAGAATCAGAACAGGAATCAGAAACAGAATCAGAACCACAATCAAAGTGGAGTCAGAACCAGAACGCAATCAGAGCCAGAATCAGAATCAGTACTTCAATTTAAAAAAGAATCAGAACCACAATCAAAGTGGAGTCAGAACCAGAATGCAATCAGAGCCAGAATCAGAATCAGGACTTCAATTAAAAAAAGAATCAGAACCACAATCAAAGTGGAGTCAGAACCAGAACGCAATCAGTGCCAGAATCAGAATCAGGACTTCAATTTAAAAAAGAATCAGAACCACAATCAAAGTGGAGTCAGAACCAGAACGCAATCAGAGCCAGAATCAGAATCAGGACTTCAATTTTAAACAAAGAATCAGAACAGGAATCAGAAACAGAATCAGAACCACAATCAAAGTGGAGTCAGAACCAGAACGCAATCAGAGCCAGAATCAGAATCAGGACTTCAATTTTAAAAAAGAATCAGAACAGGAATCAGAAACAGAATCAGAACCACAATCAAAGTGGAGTCAGAACCAGAACGCAATCAGAGCCAGAATCAGAATCAGGACTTCAATTTTAAAAAAAGAATCAGAACAGGAATCAGAAACAGAATCAGAAACACAATCAAAGTGGAGTCAGAACCAGAACGCAATCAGAGCCAAAATCAGAATCAGTACTTCAATTTAAAAAAGAATCAGAACCACAATCAAAGTGGAGTCAGAACCAGAACGCAATCAGAGCCAGAATCAGAATCAGGACTTCACTTAAAAAAAGAATCAGAACAGGAATCAGAAACAGAATCAGAACCACAATCAAAGTGGAGTCAGAACCAGAACGCAATCAGTGCCAGAATCAGAATCAGGACTTCAATTTAAAAAAGAATCAGAACCACAATCAAAGTGGAGTCAGAACCAGAACGCAATCAGAGCCAGAATCAGAATCAGGACTTCACTTAAAAAAAGAATCAGAACCACAATCAAAGTGGAGTCAGAACCAGAACGCAATCAGAGCCAGAATCAGAATCAGTACTTCAATTTAAAAAAGAATCAGAACCACAATCAAAGTGGAGTCAGAACCAGAATGCAATCAGAGCCAGAATCAGAATCAGGACTTCACTTAAAAAAAAGAATCAGAACAGGAATCAGAAACAGAATCAGAACCACAATCAAAGTGGAGTCAGAACCAGAACGCAATCAGAGCCAGAATCAGAATCAGGACTTCAATTTTAAAAAAAGAATCAGAACAGGAATCAGAAACAGAATCAGAACCACAATCAAAGTGGAGTCAGAACCAGAACGCAATCAGAGCCAGAATCAGAATCAGGACTTCAATTTTAAAAAAAGAATTAGAACAGGAATCAGAAACAGAATCAGAACCACAATCAAAGTGGAGTCAGAACCAGAACGCAATCAGAGCCAGAATCAGAATCAGTACTTCAATTTAAAAAAGAATCAGAACCACAATCAAAGTGGAGTCAGAACCAGAATGCAATCAGAGCCAGAATCAGAATCAGGACTTCAATTAAAAAAAGAATCAGAACCACAATCAAAGTGGAGTCAGAACCAGAACGCAATCAGTGCCAGAATCAGAATCAGGACTTCAATTTAAAAAAGAATCAGAACCACAATCAAAGTGGAGTCAGAACCAGAACGCAATCAGAGCCAGAATCAGAATCAGGACTTCAATTTTAAACAAAGAATCAGAACAGGAATCAGAAACAGAATCAGAACCACAATCAAAGTGGAGTCAGAACCAGAACGCAATCAGAGCCAGAATCAGAATCAGGACATCAATTTTAAAAAAGAATCAGAACAGGAATCAGAAACAGAATCAGAACCACAATCAAAGTGGAGTCAGAACCAGAACGCAATCAGAGCCAGAATCAGAATCAGGACTTCAATTTTAAAAAAAGAATCAGAACAGGAATCAGAAACAGAATCAGAAACACAATCAAAGTGGAGTCAGAACCAGAACGCAATCAGAGCCAGAATCAGAATCAGTACTTCAATTTAAAAAAGAATCAGAACCACAATCAAAGTGGAGTCAGAACCAGAATGCAATCAGAGCCAGAATCAGAATCAGGACTTCACTTAAAAAAAGAATCAGAACAGGAATCAGAAACAGAATCAGAACCACAATCAAAGTGGAGTCAGAACCAGAACGCAATCAGTGCCAGAATCAGAATCAGGACTTCAATTTAAAAAAGAATCAGAACCACAATCAAAGTGGAGTCAGAACCAGAACGCAATCAGAGCCAGAATCAGAATCAGGACTTCAATTTTAAACAAAGAATCAGAACAGGAATCAGAAACAGAATCAGAACCACAATCAAAGTGGAGTCAGAACCAGAACGCAATCAGAGCCAGAATCAGAATCAGGACTTCAATTTTAAAAAAGAATCAGAACATGAATCAGAAACAGAATCAGAACCACAATCAAAGTGGAGTCAGAACCAGAACGCAATCAGAGCCAGAATCAGAATCAGGACTTCAATTTTAAAAAAGAATCAGAACAGGAATCAGAAACAGAATCAGAACCACAATCAAAGTGGAGTCAGAACCAGAACGTAATCAGAACCAGAATCAGAATCAGTACTTCAATTTAAAAAAGAATCAGAACCACAATCAAAGTGGAGTCAGAACCAGAACGCAATCAGAGCCAGAATCAGAATCAGGACTTCAATTTAAAAAAGAATCAGAACCACAATCAAAGTGGAGTCAGAACCAGAATGCAATCAGAGCCAGAATCAGAATCAGGACTTCAATTTTAAAAAAAGAATCAGAACAGGAATCAGAAACAGAATCAGAACCACAATCAAAGTGGAGTCAGAACCAGAATGCAATCAGAGCCAGAATCAGAATCAGGACTTCAATTTAAAAAAAGAATCAGAACAGGAATCAGAAACAGAATCAGAACCACAATCAAAGTGGAGTCAGAACCAGAACGCAATCAGTGCCAGAATCAGAATCAGGACTTCAATTTAAAAAAGAATCAGAACCACAATCAAAGTGGAGTCAGAACCAGAACGCAATCAGAGCCAGAATCAGAATCAGGACTTCAATTTAAAAAAAAGAATCAGAACAGGAATCAGAAACAGAATCAGAACCACAATCAAAGTGGAGTCAGAACCAGAACGCAATCAGAGCCAGAATCAGAATCAGGACTTCAATTTAAAAAAAAGAATCAGAACAGGAATCAGAAACAGAATCAGAACCACAATCAAAGTGGAGTCAGAACCAGAACGCAATCAGAGCCAGAATCAGAATCAGGACTTCAATTTAAAAAAGAATCAGAACAGGAATCAGAAACAGAATCAGAACCACAATCAAAGTGGAGTCAGAACCAGAACGCAATCAGAGCCAGAATCAGAATCAGGACTTCAATTTTAAAAAAAGAATCAGAACAGGAATCAGAAACAGAATCAGAACCACAATCAAAGTGGAGTCAGAACCAGAACGCAATCAGAGCCAGAATCAGAATCAGGACTTCAATTTTAAAAAAAGAATCAGAACAGGAATCAGAAACAGAATCAGAACCACAATCAAAGTGGAGTCAGAACCAGAACGCAATCAGAGCCAGAATCAGAATCAGTACTTCAATTTAAAAAAGAATCAGAACCACAATCAAAGTGGAGTCAGAACCAGAACGCAATCAGAGCCAGAATCAGAATCAGGACTTCAATTTAAAAAAGAATCAGAACCACAATCAAAGTGGAGTCAGAACCAGAACGCAATCAGAGCCAGAATCAGAATCAGGACTTCAATTTTAAAAAAAGAATCAGAACAGGAATAAAAACAGAATCAGAACCACAATCAAAGTGGAGTCAGAACCAGAATGCGAATCAGAGCCAGAATCAGAATCAGGACTTCAATTTAAAAAAAAAGAATCAGAACAGGAATCAGAAACAGAATCAGAACCACAATCAAAGTGGAGTCAGAACCAGAACGCAATCAGTGCCAGAATCAGAATCAGGACTTCAATTTAAAAAAGAATCAGAACCACAATCAAAGTGGAGTCAGAACCAGAACGCAATCAGAGCCAGAATCAGAATCAGGACTTCAATTTAAAAAAAAGAATCAGAACAGGAATCAGAAACAGAATCAGAACCACAATCAAAGTGGAGTCAGAACCAGAACGCAATCAGAGCCAGAATCAGAATCAGGACTTCAATTTAAAAAAAAGAATCAGAACAGGAATCAGAAACAGAATCAGAACCACAATCAAAGTGGAGTCAGAACCAGAACGCAATCAGAGCCAGAATCAGAATCAGGACTTCAATTTAAAAAAAGAATCAGAACAGGAATCAGAAACAGAATCAGAACCACAATCAAAGTGGAGTCAGAACCAGAACGTAATCAGAGCCAGAATCAGAATCAGGACATCACTTAAAAAAAGAATCAGAACAGGAATCAGAAACAGAATCAAAACCACAATCAAAGTGGAGTCAGAACCAGAACTCAATCAGTGCCAGAATCAGAATCAGGACTTCAATTTAAAAAAGAATCAGAACCACAATCAAAGTGGAGTCAGAACCAGAACGCAATCAGAGCCAGAATCAGAATCAGGACTTCAATTTTAAAAAAAGAATCAGAACAGGAATCAGAAACAGAATCAGAACCACAATCAAAGTGGAGTCAGAACCAGAACGCAATCAGAGCCAGAATCAGAATCAGGACTTCAATTTAAAAAAAGAATCAGAACAGGAATCAGAAACAGAATCAGAACCACAATCAAAGTGGAGTCAGAACCAGAATGCAATCAGAGCCAGAATCAGAATCAGTACTTCAATTTAAAAAAGAATCAGAACCACAATCAAAGTGGAGTCAGAACCAGAATGCAATCAGAGCCAGAATCAGAATCAGGACTTCACTTAAAAAAAGAATCAGAACAGGAATCAGAAACAGAATCAGAACCACAATCAAAGTGGAGTCAGAACCAGAACGCAATCAGTGCCAGAATCAGAATCAGGACTTCAATTTAAAAAAGAATCAGAACCACAATCAAAGTGGAGTCAGAACCAGAACGCAATCAGAGCCAGAATCAGAATCAGGACTTCAATTTTAAACAAAGAATCAGAACAGGAATCAGAAACAGAATCAGAACCACAATCAAAGTGGAGTCAGAACCAGAACGCAATCAGAGCCAGAATCAGAATCAGGACTTCAATTTTAAAAAAAAGAATCAGAACAGGAATCAGAAACAGAATCAGAACCACAATCAAAGTGGAGTCAGAACCAGAACGCAATCAGAGCCAGAATCAGAATCAGTACTTCAATTTAAAAAAGAATCAGAACCACAATCAAAGTGGAGTCAGAACCAGAATGCAATCAGAGCCAGAATCAGAATCAGGACTTCACTTAAAAAAAGAATCAGAACAGGAATCAGAAACAGAATCAGAACCACAATCAAAGTGGAGTCAGAACCAGAACGCAATCAGTGCCAGAATCAGAATCAGGACTTCAATTTAAAAAAGAATCAGAACCACAATCAAAGTGGAGTCAGAACCAGAACGCAATCAGAGCCAGAATCAGAATCAGGACTTCAATTTTAAACAAGGAATCAGAACAGGAATCAGAAACAGAATCAGAACCACAATCAAAGTGGAGTCAGAACCAGAACGCAATCAGAGCCAGAATCAGAATCAGGACTTCAATTTTAAAAAAAGAATCAGAACATGAATCAGAAACAGAATCAGAACCACAATCAAAGTGGAGTCAGAACCAGAACGCAATCAGAGCCAGAATCAGAATCAGGACTTCAATTTTAAAAAAGAATCAGAACAGGAATCAGAAACAGAATCAGAACCACAATCAAAGTGGAGTCAGAACCAGAACGCAATCAGAGCCAGAATCAGAATCAGTACTTCAATTTAAAAAAGAATCAGAACCACAATCAAAGTGGAGTCAGAACCAGAACGCAATCAGAGCCAGAATCAGAATCAGGACTTCAATTTTAAAAAAGAATCAGAACAGGAATCAGAAACAGAATCAGAACCACAATCAAAGTGGAGTCAGAACCAGAACGCAATCAGAGCCAGAATCAGAATCAGTTCTTCAATTTAAAAAAGAATCAGAACCACAATCAAAGTGGAGTCAGAACCAGAATGCAATCAGAGCCAGAATCAGAATCAGGACTTCAATTTAAAAAAGAATCAGAACCACAATCAAAGTGGAGTCAGAACCAGAACACAATCAGAACCAGAATCAGAATCAGGACTTCAATTTAAAAAAAAGAATCAGAACAGGAATCAGAAACAGAATCAGAACCACAATCAAAGTGGAGTCAGAACCAGAACGCAATCAGAGCCAGAATCAGAATCAGGACTTCACTTAAAAAAAGAATCAGAACAGGAATCAGAAACAGAATCAAACCACAATCAAAGTGGAGTCAGAACCAGAACGCAATCAGTGCCAGAATCAGAATCAGGACTTCAATTTAAAAAAGAATCAGAACCACAATCAAAGTGGAGTCAGAACCAGAACGCAATCAGAGCCAGAATCAGAATCAGGACTTCAATTTTAAAAAAAGAATCAGAACAGGAATCAGAAACAGAATCAGAACCACAATCAAAGTGGAGTCAGAACCAGAACGCAATCAGAGCCAGAATCAGAATCAGGACTTCAATTTTAAAAAAAGAATTAGAACAGGAATCAGAAACAGAATCAGAACCACAATCAAAGTGGAGTCAGAACCAGAACGCAATCAGAGCCAGAATCAGAATCAGTACTTCAATTTAAAAAAGAATCAGAACCACAATCAAAGTGGAGTCAGAACCAGAATGCAATCAGAGCCAGAATCAGAATCAGGACTTCACTTAAAAAAAGAATCAGAACAGGAATCAGAAACAGAATCAGAACCACAATCAAAGTGGAGTCAGAACCAGAACGCAATCAGTGCCAGAATCAGAATCAGGACTTCAATTTAAAAAAGAATCAGAACCACAATCAAAGTGGAGTCAGAACCAGAACGCAATCAGAGCCAGAATCAGAATCAGGACTTCAATTTTAAACAAAGAATCAGAACAGGAATCAGAAACAGAATCAGAACCACAATCAAAGTGGAGTCAGAACCAGAACGCAATCAGAGCCAGAATCAGAATCAGGACTTCAATTTTTAAAAAAGAATCAGAACAGGAATCAGAAACAGAATCAGAACCACAATCAAAGTGGAGTCAGAACCAGAACGCAATCAGAGCCAGAATCAGAATCAGGACTTCAATTTTAAAAAAAGAATCAGAACAGGAATCAGAAACAGAATCAGAAACACAATCAAAGTGGAGTCAGAACCAGAACGCAATCAGAGCCAGAATCAGAATCAGTACTTCAATTTAAAAAAGAATCAGAACCACAATCAAAGTGGAGTCAGAACCAGAATGCAATCAGAGCCAGAATCAGAATCAGGACTTCACTTAAAAAAAGAATCAGAACAGGAATCAGAAACAGAATCAGAACCACAATCAAAGTGGAGTCAGAACCAGAACGCAATCAGTGCCAGAATCAGAATCAGGACTTCAATTTAAAAAAGAATCAGAACCACAATCAAAGTGGAGTCAGAACCAGAACGCAGTCAGAGCCAGAATCAGAATCAGGACTTCAATTTTAAACAAAGAATCAGAACAGGAATCAGAAACAGAATCAGAACCACAATCAAAGTGGAGTCAGAACCAGAACGCAATCAGAGCCAGAATCAGAATCAGGACTTCAATTTTTAAAAAAGAATCAGAACATGAATCAGAAACAGAATCAGAACCACAATCAAAGTGGAGTCAGAACCAGAACGCAATCAGAGCCAGAATCAGAATCAGGACTTCAATTTTAAAAAAGAATCAGAACAGGAATCAGAAACAGAATCAGAACCACAATCAAAGTGGAGTCAGAACCAGAACGCAATCAGAGCCAGAATCAGAATCAGTACTTCAATTTAAAAAAGAATCAGAACCACAATCAAAGTGGAGTCAGAACCAGAACGCAATCAGAGCCAGAATCAGAATCAGGACTTCAATTTAAAAAAGAATCAGAACCACAATCAAAGTGGAGTAAGAACCAGAATGCAATCAAAGCCAGAATCAGAATCAGGACTTCAATTTTAAAAAAAGAATCAGAACAGGAATAAAAACAGAATCAGAACCACAATCAAAGTGGAGTCAGAACCAGAATGCGATCAGAGCCAGAATCAGAATCAGGACTTCAATTTAAAAAAAAGAATCAGAACAGGAATCAGAAACAGAATCAGAACCACAATCAAAGTGGAGTCAGAACCAGAACGCAATCAGTGCCAGAATCAGAATCAGGACTTCAATTTAAAAAAGAATCAGAACCACAATCAAAGTGGAGTCAGAACCAGAACGCAATCAGAGCCAGAATCAGAATCAGGACTTCAATTTAAAAAAAAGAATCAGAACAGGAATCAGAAACAGAATCAGAACCACAATCAAAGTGGAGTCAGAACCAGAACGCAATCAGAGCCAGAATCAGAATCAGGACTTCAATTTAAAAAAAAGAATCAGAACAGGAATCAGAAACAGAATCAGAACCACAATCAAAGTGGAGTCAGAACCAGAACGCAATCAGAGCCAGAATCAGAATCAGGACTTCAATTTTAAAAAAGAATCAGAACAGGAATCAGAAACAGAATCAGAACCACAATCAAAGTGGAGTCAGAACCAGAACGCAATCAGAGCCAGAATCAGAATCAGGACTTCAATTTTAAAAAAGAATCAGAACAGGAATCAGAAACAGAATCAGAACCACAATCAAAGTGGAGTCAGAACCAGAACGCAATCAGAGCCAGAATCAGAATCAGGACTTCAATTTTAAAAAAAGAATCAGAACAGGAATCAGAAACAGAATCAGAACCACAATCAAAGTGGAGTCAGAACCAGAACGCAATTAGAGCCAGAATCAGAATCAGTACTTCAATTTAAAAAAGAATCAGAACCACAATCAAAGTGGAGTCAGAACCAGAACGCAATCAGAGCCAGAATCAGAATCAGGACTTCAATTTAAAAAAGAATCAGAACCACAATCAAAGTGGAGTCAGAACCAGAACGCAATCAGAGCCAGAATCAGAATCAGGACTTCAATTTTAAAAAAAGAATCAGAACAGGAATAAAAACAGAATCAGAACCACAATCAAAGTGGAGTCAGAACCAGAACGCAATCAGAGCCAGAATCAGAATCAGGACTTCAATTTAAAAAAAAGAATCAGAACAGGAATCAGAAACAGAATCAGAACCACAATCAAAGTGGAGTCAGAACCAGAACGCAATCAGAGCCAGAATCAGAATCAGGACTTCAATTTTAAAAAAGAATCAGAACAGGAATCAGAAACAGAATCAGAACCACAATCAAAGTGGAGTCAGAACCAGAACGCAATCAGAGCCAGAATCAGAATCAGGACTTCAATTTTAAAAAAAGAATCAGAACAGGAATCAGAAACAGAATCAGAACCACAATCAAAGTGGAGTCAGAACCAGAACGTAATCAGAGCCAGAATCAGAATCAGGACATCACTTAAAAAAAGAATCAGAACAGGAATCAGAAACAGAATCAAAACCACAATCAAAGTGGAGTCAGAACCAGAACTCAATCAGTGCCAGAATCAGAATCAGGACTTCAATTTAAAAAAGAATCAGAACCACAATCAAAGTGGAGTCAGAACCAGAACGCAATCAGAGCCAGAATCAGAATCAGGACTTCAATTTTAAAAAAAGAATCAGAACAGGAATCAGAAACAGAATCAGAACCACAATCAAAGTGGAGTCAGAACCAGAACGCAATCAGAGCCAGAATCAGAATCAGGACTTCAATTTTAAAAAAAGAATTAGAACAGGAATCAGAAACAGAATCAGAACCACAATCAAAGTGGAGTCAGAACCAGAATGCAATCAGAGCCAGAATCAGAATCAGTACTTCAATTTAAAAAAGAATCAGAACCACAATCAAAGTGGAGTCAGAACCAGAATGCAATCAGAGCCAGAATCAGAATCAGGACTTCACTTAAAAAAAGAATCAGAACAGGAATCAGAAACAGAATCAGAACCACAATCAAAGTGGAGTCAGAACCAGAACGCAATCAGTGCCAGAATCAGAATCAGGACTTCAATTTAAAAAAGAATCAGAACCACAATCAAAGTGGAGTCAGAACCAGAACGCAATCAGAGCCAGAATCAGAATCAGGACTTCAATTTTAAAAAAAGAATCAGAACAGGAATCAGAAACAGAATCAGAACCACAATCAAAGTGGAGTCAGAACCAGAACGCAATCAGCGCCAGAATCAGAATCAGGACTTCAATTTTAAAAAAAGAATCAGAACAGGAATCAGAAACAGAATCAGAACCACAATCAAAGTGGAGTCAGAACCAGAACGCAATCAGAGCCAGAATCAGAATCAGTACTTCAATTTAAAAAAGAATCAGAACCACAATCAAAGTGGAGTCAGAACCAGAATGCAATCAGAGCCAGAATCAGAATCAGGACTTCACTTAAAAAAAGAATCAGAACAGGAATCAGAAACAGAATCAGAACCACAATCAAAGTGGAGTCAGAACCAGAACGCAATCAGTGCCAGAATCAGAATCAGGACTTCAATTTAAAAAATAATCAGAACCACAATCAAAGTGGAGTCAGAACCAGAACGCAATCAGAGCCAGAATCAGAATCAGGACTTCAATTTTTAAAAAGAATCAGAACAGGAATCAGAAACAGAATCAGAACCACAATCAAAGTGGAGTCAGAACCAGAACGCAATCAGAGCCAGAATCAGAATCAGGACTTCAATTTTTAAAAAAGAATCAGAACAGGAATCAGAAACAGAATCAGAACCACAATCAAAGTGGAGTCAGAACCAGAACGCAATCAGAGCCAGAATCAGAATCAGGACTTCAATTTAAAAAAAAGAATCAGAACAGGAATCAGAAACAGAATCAGAACCACAATCAAAGTGGAGTCAGAACCAGAACGCAATCAGAGCCAGAATCAGAATCAGTACTTCAATTTAAAAAAGAATCAGAACCACAATCAAAGTGGAGTCAGAACCAGAACGCAATCAGAGCCAGAATCAGAATCAGGACTTCAATTTAAAAAAGAATCAGAACCACAATCAAAGTGGAGTCAGAACCAGAACGCAATCAGAGCCAGAATCAGAATCAGGACTTCAATTTTAAAAAAAGAATCAGAACAGGAATAAAAACAGAATCAGAACCACAATCAAAGTGGAGTCAGAACCAGAATACACTCAAAACCAGACTCAGAATATGAATTGTAACCAATATCAAAATCCCAATCACCACCACAATCAGAATCAGAACTAGAATCAGGACATAATCAGAATCAGGACTAAAATCAGGAGCCAAATCAGGACCCAATCTCAACCAGAATCAGAACTAGGATCAGAACCCCAATCACAACCAGAACCAGAATTAGAGACAGGTCCAGAATCAGAACCTGAATCAAAATCTGAATCTGTCAGATTCTGGGGTTGTCGGGTTATTGTCATGTTCTGTCTCCTGCTTTGTCTTTCTGCTTGGGTTTTCTCTGTCCTGTTTCTTCTCGTCTTCCTCTCTTGGTTCTTGGTGGTGGGTGTCTCTCTCTCTCTCTCTCTCTGTCTGGCCACGCCCTGGTTCTGGGAGCTTCTCTGCACACCTGTCCTTGATTTGTAGTAATCACCTGAATGCTTATAAGCTTCACTGTTTGCCTTTGCTCTTCGCCAGTGCCTTCCTTCCAGATCATTAAGATCAGAACATTAAATACCTTGTCTTTGTGGTGTATTCAATTAAATATAGGTTGAAGAGGATTTGCAAATCATTGTATTCTGTTTTTATTTACATTTTACACAACGTCTCAACTTCTTTGGAATTGGGGTTGTAATGCTATGCCAACGGGTGATGCATAAGACAATGACAATGGGCTAACATTAGCAGGAAAACTCTCTAGCATCACATAATAGCTTTCTAATGGGCATCACATTCACAGCAGTAACAAGCTAATATTAGTGTGAAAACTCTCTAGTGTGACAAAACATGATGCAATGGTCTACACATCAAGCAAGACGCTAATGGGCTAATGTTAGCATCAGCTGCATGCTTCATAGTGAACAGCTGGATTTGTAATGTGCTTTAAAATAGGTATGTGTGTTGGCTGAAGACCTGAGCAAGTGCAGTGTGTAACGGAAAGCTGCACCAACCTTCAACATCCTAAGTTTGCATCAAGCAAGAGTCATGAAATTTCTCTAAAAGGAACACTTTAACACAGCAAGGCCTGGTATATCTCCAGGTGTCAAAGGGAGACCCTCCGAGCCGACACAGATGGCTCGGTGTCAAAACCCCCACCCTTTCCAGGATTTAAGACTCCCCAAAGTGCATTCCTAATGGAGCTGCGAATTACCTTATCAAGATACGAAACCAGATGTGCTAGTTCCTCTCTCATAAAAAGAAACAGACCCCAGAAAGACATATCTGCCCCAAAAGTCCTCAAATATGTCTTACAACCAGATTCAAGAAAAAAATAGCTCACTGAAGAATTGCCATCAACTTGTTGATCACAGTCCAGTTTTTCTGATTAAAATAGACCTAGTATTGATCTTGTTCACATTTTGTGATGAAATCCAAAATCCATTCCATGGAACAAGAGTGACCCTGTTGGATGAATTGGGGAAGGGCATGGGACCAACTCGTGCAGATTTAAATTGTAACCACGTTTAAAAAAAAATTGCATTGTATTGTTGAAACAGAAAAAAAGAAAAGAAAACAACATGTGACCATTTAACCTCACGCATGAAAGTGATTAGATCTGGTATTTTATGCTCTGCTCATTGTGGAAAGTTTATCTAGTGTGCTTTTTCACATATAATTGTGTTGTGTGTGCATTTCCATGGAAAACCATTTACAAGAGTTATCCTACAGGACTTCTTTAGTTTCAAAGCAGAAATTTAGGAGCAGATGCTGATTTATATATACCGTATAAAACCAGACAAAGAAACTCAGGAAAAACTACAGTACCCAGAATTCTTGGGGGTGGAGCTTTTAACCCTGTTAAAAGCCTGCACCCCCAGCAACTCGCCCTCTTTTGGGCTGTTCTCTTTTGTTCTGCGCTCCTACGCTTTTTCTTTATCCTGGGTCTTGAGATGCCTCGCGATCCTACAAGATTTACGACTGTTTGAAACCATGTGCTGTTAAAAATTATTTCTTGTTTGTGCGTGCCAACAAGAAATTACTTTTCCTTTTGCTTCACTTTTGTAAAGTTAAATGCGCAGGTGCATTTAACTTCCTTTAACAATTTTTCAAATTAAAACCTTTTTCTTCTTCAATTCCAAATTCCTCTCATGAACATTTTTCTCATAAGGTCAGCTATTTTTGTATTGAGTTTTTAAATGACCCGGCTTCCAGAAGATGACAACGAAAGACGAATTTTTGATTTTTTTGATAGAGAATAAAGACACTCAAACCCTTAATCTGACGGCCCAGACTACGGACCACTGCAGAGATAAAAAACACTCGGCTCAGCTGAGACGTCAACAGCAATTTGAACTGCCGTCACAGCATAACAACTGAAAGCGTCCCCGGTAACCAAGGAAACCAGGCGGGTCGACTGGCAGAGTCTCTTTGTCAAGGTCCCTGAAGCAGCTATTTGATGGACGGAGCATTGACTGAAAAGGAGACAATTCCAGCACCTGACCAACAGAGATCGTTCTGCACAGCGCCTCCAAAGTAAGACGATGTCAGATAAACAGAGTGGCTTTATTTAACTCTATCCAACAAAATCATTCATCTTCTCTCAAGTTAATAAATACCAAAGTAAATTCCCTGCTGATTAGAACAAATTTAACTCTTAAAACTCCCGCTACGAAACCAAATTATCTGAATGTCATATAATCATTGCTGATTGATTTCCGTCATCATTAAATTGCTTCCTGTGATATGTCCTGTTATTTAACTCCTGCCAGAGTTAAATAAATATCTTAAATGTGTGAAGTTGTCTGTGAATTTTGTATGGATTTACAGAGGTTGTCAGATCTGACCTGCAGAGCTTACTCTTGAAGTTTGAGACTGATTTTAATATTTCCTATTGACTGACCCTAAAATCAGCAAAATTATAACCTTGTTATAACCTTGTTATAATATCAGGGAGTGACAGGTAGCACCCCAGTACTTGAGGTAAAATTATCTACAAGTGATAATTTCAAATACCCTAAAACACATATTATATTATTCTTCCTGGTTCTGCAACAAGTGCCTTAAAACAGTGATTCACCATGGATTGAATTATTCACGTGTCTTGGATTGTTGCTATTGTTACATAACATGATGTCAACAAGCGTCACGTAACACAATGCTAAAGGGGCTAACATTATTGTGAAAACTCACTCGTGTCAATTAGCACGATGCTAATGGGTGTGGCATAAAACAATGGTAATGGGCTAACATTAGCATGAAAACTCAATAGTGTCACTCGCTGGTGGGGTGGCAAGAGAGAGAGGAGGAGTACAGGAGCCCAGTGAAGGACCTTGCTGTCTGGTGCTACACAAAACATCTACATTTCAACACCTTGAAGACAAAGGAGCTGGTCATTGACTTTGGGAAGTCAAGGCCAAGTCCACAACCAGTTCTGATCGAGGGAGCTGAGGTGGAGGCTGTGGATTCCTACAAGTACCTCAGGCTGTGTCTGAACAGCAAACTGAACTGGATAATCCACACCAACCACTTGTACAGGAAGGGACAGAGCAGGCTGGCTTTCTGACAGTGGCAGAGAAGAGAACACTAGACAAACTGCTGGACATTATTATCACTTATTGAGGCATTGCTGGGCCGGTAGGACAGATCTACATTTACGCTCCCTGTCTATACCTGCCCGCAGCAAAGGTAGGGTATCCCAATACCCGCCCGCTGTGCATAAACTGATGATGTCATAGCGTGTGCAGCCCAAGAACTGTCCGCAGACGAAAAGATTGAAAAAGCGTGAAATGTGTGTTGGTTCCAATATGGATATTCCGATGATTTTCTCATGGATAGTCCAACAATGAACAGCAACCAAAGCAGCCAGCTTGATGAGCTTAACTCGGGCGAATATCAGTCATTTTGGGCAACTGGGCATGGATGTCGGGCCTCTGAAAATGCATACCGCCCTCCAAAAGCATGTTATTATATTATTATGAATGATCCCAGTCAGCCTCTGCACACCGTCATCAGCAACCACAGGAGCCTCTTCAGCCACAGACCAACAGACCAGAAAACTCCTTTGTCCCTCAGGCCATCAGACTGTACAACTCCTCACTCAGGGGGAGGAGGAGGAACAGGAAGACAGAGGATGGGAAGGAGAGCAACAGTAGTACTCAGTAAACCAGGATTGATCAGTATGTCTGGTATTTATATTGTGCAGTGGTGGGCACAGCTAACCAAAAAGTTCTATAACCGCTAATCCGCTAAGTGAAAAGTTAACTTTTATAACACTAAACCGATAAACCACTAAAAAAATTAGCAGGACTTAACCACTAACCACTAACTTTTATTATTGACTCAATATGCAGTCAGCTAAGCCAGTTTCAAGTTTAGGCACTGTAAGTGCTGCTGGATAAAATCAAAGGCGATTACAAACCAAAAACAAATGAAAAGCTTCTGTCTTTGTGCACCTGACCCATCGCTACAAATAAAAAGAAGAAGCATCATTTACGTTCAACATGCATTTACTCAGACAGTGGGCAGGAGATGTCAAGTTCAAAGCCCCTTTCCCTTATGGTTTCATTTAAAACCAACTAATTCCAGACAGTTTAGCAAAATTAACAGCAACTCTTGTCATTTTTACAAAGTGAAAATGTGATATTTCACTCACTCACTAATCTTCAACCATTTAACCGGGATCAGGTCGCAGGGGCAACAGCTCCAGCAGGGAACTCCAGACCCCGTGTAATTCTTCTTTGACCCCTGTAGGTCATTAGAGGTCAGCTCCAGCATGCTTTGATGTCTGAAAATAAACATTAGTGCATTTACAATCACTCACTCATTCATCTTCAACCGCTTATTCAGGATTGGGTCGTGGGGGCAATAACTCCAGCAGGGGACCCTAGACTTCCCTTTCTCGGGCCACACTGACCACTTCTGACTGGGGGATTCCGAGGCGTTCCCAGGCCAGTGTGGAGATATAATCTCTTCACCTAGTCCTGGGTCTTTCCTGGGGTCTCCTCCCAGATAGACGTGCCTGGAACACCTGCCTAGGAAGGCGCCCAGGGGGCATCCTTACCAGATGCCCGAACCACCTCAGCTGGCTCCTTTCAATGCAAAGGAGCACCAGCTCTACTCCAAGTGCCCCAAGGATGACCAAGCTTTTCACCCAATCTCTAAGGGAGACACCAGCCACCCTCCTGAGGAAGCCCATTTCAGCCGTTTGTACCCGCGATCTCATTCTTCCAGTTATGACCCAACCCTCATGACCATAGGTGAGAGTAGGAACGAAGACTGACCAGTTGATTGAGAGCTTCACCTTTTGGCTCAGCTCCTTTTTCATCACAACAATGCGGTAGAGTGAATGCAGTACCGCCCCTGCTGTGCAAATTCTCCAGTATTGCACATATTTTTTAAAGTAATGCACTAATTCTGAAGGTTTAAGCGTTAAACAGACATGTGCCGAAATGCATTATGGGAAATTCAAATGATCTACTGTCATTACCCCCCCCACCCGTCAAAATGCAGAGAATGCTGCCATCAACTGGATGTGACTGTGAATAGACCAACTGTAATTTGTGTGTGGTATTGAGGTTTCAAACTCTCGTGAATATATGATCTGGGTTTATATATGTTGTTATTGTTTGTTTTATGTAAACCTTCGAGAAGCTCAGGTTGTTCCACCGTTATTTACAGTGGGTGGGGAATCGCTGTGAGCCGCGATCGCTTCATGTTCATGTCATTCTGGAGGAAACTGAGGTTTGCTCTTTAACATTCTGCTAATGCCTTTTGGCAGAAGCTCAAACCTTCAGAATTAGTGCATTACTTTAAAAAAAATATGTGCAATATCATATTTTCACTTTGTAAAAATAATAGAGTTGCTGTTAATTTCGATAAACTGTTCGGAATTGTTGGTTTTAAATGAAACCATGAGTGAAAGGTGCTTTGTGCTTCATGTCTCCTGTCCTCTGTCTGAGTATCAGTATGTTGAAAGTAAATTACATTTTTTTCTTCTTTACAATAGCAGCTGGCGGCTGGTCCACCCCCTTCTACTTGGGGAGGACTGAGCGTCTCACAGCAGTCTGTTTATTGCAAAACACATGACAGGAATTAACATGTAGGATTTTAGGTCTTACAGGCCTAAAGCTTTACTCACTATGCCAGCAAACAAAATGTTAGCGGACGGAAAGTTAGCGGAACTAAATTTAGCAGAAGCTAATTGGTCTGCTGATGGTTTTCAAAGTTAGCTGAAAAGCTAATCCACCATTACTGCAAACTTTTATGCCCACACAACACAAAATGTTTGTTTTATCATTAGCATATCCAATTTACACTCTTAGACACACATTGTCCCCCCTTACCAAAAGAAGTGTGCTCACTTCAAAGTAGCTGACCTTAACCTAACGCTTAATCTCACATACAACAAGCACACACAAATAAGGGCAATATAACAAGAACCATAAAACCATCAAGAACAACACTTTTTTTTTTAGCATAACCGTGCTTTCACAATCCATGATCCAGTTCAATCATTGGGTCTGTAATGCATTGGGGGATGCACACAACGTCCAGCCCTGGTTCTCACATCTGCCGAAGGCTGGCCAACAGCAGACAGCTCACTGGTGGTTCCTACTGCAGCATCTCCCTCTTGTGATGAGGCAGTAGTGGCAGTGTGGAAAGGCGAAGCAGCAACAGTCGGGGTCTTAACTAGATGCACAGTGCAGTCTTGAGTGGATGGGCCCCAGTAAACATAGGGCCTGCTCCCAGAGAGCGCAGTGAGTGGTGGGGGGCCAGGGCCATCTACTGGCAGTGTCAGTCCTGAAGGTAAAGAGGCACTCGTGCCAGCTGACCAGGCGGAGCGGTAAGGTTTCAGGCGGTTGTAGTGAATTACCTTAGGCTTAGCCCTTGGATCTCACTGGTTCATAATCAACTCCCAGGTCACTGAGCTGAAGCGTCGCAGCAATTTAAAAGGGCTGGTCCACTTAGGTGAAAGCTTTTGTCTAGCAAGGGCTGGCAGATCAACCCAAACTAGGTCACCTGG
The DNA here is from genome assembly GCF_902500255.1 of Thalassophryne amazonica. Lineage (NCBI taxonomy): Eukaryota > Metazoa > Chordata > Actinopteri > Batrachoidiformes > Batrachoididae > Thalassophryne > Thalassophryne amazonica. Next base: position 15,521 of record NW_022986312.1, on the reverse strand, counting down.
CTCATAGGCTGTGTGTCTCAAGTGATGATCATAGTAGTGTTTTTGTTGAGCACCTGCTGCGTCAATGTGATGAGCAACAGAGTGAAAAGCACTGCAAAGTTTTCTTCTGCCGTGTTCACACTGGGCGCGATCAGACGCCACAAATTTGCGTCAGTCGCGTGGCAACGGACACACCACCATCGCCCAGTGTGTCGTTCTGCTTTCGCTGTGAAAATTTGCCCCAGTGCATCATCAAATAGGAGGAGCTTCCATTCTGCTCGCCGGCTCCAGCTGTCAGTCAAGTTAACATGACGGACCTTGATCACACGGAGTGAGTTGTTGTGGAAAGCTGACAAATGTCATGAGACGTTCCCAGTTCGGGGAGTATCATCATTTGCTGCAGGAGCTGCATCTGGATGATGGCCGCTTTCAGCGGTCCTTCGACCTCTGCAGGACCCAGTTTGAGGACCTCCTGTCCCGTTCACGCACGCACATGTAAACAATTAAAATAAAATAAAAAACTCCGCTGCCCCTGCTGTGGGGCTGCTCCTCGCTCTTCCCCCAAAAACTCTGCCATAATTGTGTTTAGAAACCAGTCACCATTTGTTTTATTATACGGCTGTGTAGTTAATAAGTAAAATAATCTCCATGGATGATTCGCTCACACGCACACGTAAAAAAAAAAAGAAAAGAAACTCCACTCCCCCTGCTGTGGGGCTGCTCCTCGCTCTTCCCCAAAAAACTCTGTCATAATTATGTTTAGAAACCAGTCACCATTTGTTTTATTATACGGCTCACATCCTCAACTACAGACATCTCCACGTCAGTACATATTCAGTCCCTGATTGGTCATCGCACCACAAATGTGCCAATCGCTCAAAATCGCTTCACTCATGTTGCTTCATTCGCATCCATCGCGTCCATCGCGTTGGTGCCACAACGTCTCCTTCCATAGGGATTACATGGCAACTTGTCGCTGCTGTCGCTTGCGTCGCGGCCGATGTGAATGCGGCATTAGAACTGAACTGGCATATTCACCTGGAGTACCTGGGGGAGCTTTTATAACTCCAGGGGTGTCTCCCAGGAGGAGATCAGCAGGCAAACTGGCCTCACCTTCCATGGGTGAAGAAGAAAGGAGTGTGTTTGGTGGAGGAGTGAACCCTTGTGTTGTATGATAATTGAACCTGCGGCAGGTGGTGATCCCATTCACCCCCTCTCGTGTAGAGATATTTTGCCAACTGGTCCTTTATGGTTCTATTTGCTCTTTCAACCATACCATCTGACATAACATGATAAGGAGAAGTCCTTGTTTTTTGTATTCCCAGCCAGGAACACAGTTCTTTGAGAAGATCTGAGTCAAACTGCCGACCTTGGTCAGTGTGCAAGCTGTGAGGCACACCATGGTGGCTGATGTAGTCTTCAAACAAAGATTTAGCCACAGTAGTTGCTCATTGGTCAGGGAGTGCATACAGGTTAAGATACTTTGTGAAATAGTCCATTATGACAAGTACGTACTGATTACCTCGGCCTGTGAGTGGCAACTCAGTCAGATCGGCTGCAATTTTCTCAAAAGGTTTGGATGTGACTATGTTTTGCATAGGCGCTTGCTGTTTTGGTACCTGTGCTCGCCTAGCTTCACAGGTAGTGCATTCAAGACACCACTGGTTTATGTCACGTGCCATATGGGCCAGTAGCATCTGACTTGAGCACTTTGCAATGTCGTTTGTGCACTGAAATGGCCAGAGAGTGAATGGCCATGTAACGTTTGAAAAACGTCTCTCTGCAAGCCACTGGGGACTACAGTCTGCAAAACAGTGTCACCTGGTGGGGGTCTGACACTGCGACACAGGAGACCATCAATAAAAACGAGTTTAGGAAACTCCCTCTAGTACTGTCTCATTTCAGGTGAGCCTGCCTTAATGTGTGAAAATGGTGGTCTACTGTCAGTCAACACCCAGTTCATTATTATCTGCAGATCCAGATCAGCTTTCTGAGATTGAATGAGATGTTCCCTGTTCATGTTTAAAAGTGAAATGTCCACGGTGGCTGCTGGCTCTATAGGTGGGGTGCATATGGATGACTCTAGGTCTGTCTGAGTGTGAGCGGAAACACCTTTCACTTGAGCAGCTGCAACAACCGGGGTGGCATCCTCAGCTGGGAGAGGACAGCGAGACATGGAGTCAGGGTTAGCATGTTTACTGCCTTGTCTGTATTCAATAGTCCAGCCATAGAGATCCATCTCCAGAGCCCACCTGGCTCTGCGACCTGTTGGATCACCATCCAGAGACATCTTTCTGAGGGAGAGCAGGGGTTTGTGATCTGTGATGATGCGAAAGGCATGGCCTCCCACATACTGGCGAAAGTGACGGATGGACCATGTGATCGCCCACAGTTCCCCGTCATATGTAGGTCAATGTCTCTCTGTTTTGACAAAAACAGAGAGACATTGCCATAAGCAATCACATTTTCCATGCCTTTTGCATCGACTTGTGACAGAACACATCCAATGGCTGTGTTGGATGTGTCTGTGAAGAGCAGAAACTCACGTAAGAAATCTGGGTAGGTAAGGATGGGCGTGTTGCACAGAGCTTTGCAAAGGTTCTTAAATGCCATCTGTTCAACTTCAGTCCATATGAATGTCTTTCCTTTCTGAGTGAGTGCAAGCAGGGGCTCTGACATCTTTGCAAACTGATAAATGAAACGTTGATAGTAAGAGCCTAGCCCCAGAAATGCTCTGACTTCAAATGAGTTTTTAGGTGTAGGCCAGTCTCTTAGTTTTTCAATGTTTTTGGGGTCAGGTTTCAGTCCGTTATATGAGACATGTCCCAGGAATGACACTTCCTGTTGTTTGAGGGTTTGAGTTTGAGGTTGGTGGCTCTGAGGCGGTCAGACACCTCTCTCAAATGCTGAAGGTGGAGAGAACATCATCAACCCCACACAGGGACCTGTTGTGCTTTATTCAGCCATGCAACTAGGACAGTTTACCAAAGTGTCTGATACGGAAATAATTCACGATCCCACCACTCAATGTGTAAGAGTGTAAATTGGATATGCTGATGATAGAACAAACATTTTGTGTTGTGTGGACATAAAAGTTTGCAGTAATGCTAAGTTGAGACTTATTGGGTATTCCACCTAGTGGGCACCGTTGAAGCGAGAGAGGGGAGAGAGGAGAAGAAGAGGTGGTTACGGCTGTGTGTGGGAGCTCACTAAAAGGAGTTATGAGAAAGACGCTAAACCTGTGTTGACTGCTTTATTCCTTCACACACACACACACACGTCGCTTACACTGGTGGCAGCGGTGGGATTGATGATGGGTGGAACAGTACATCCATTCTCAGCAGTGGAGAGTGTGCGGGCAACTGCAATGCCACCCATCTCCAGTTGTTTGGGTTCCAGATAGCCGCCGTAGCTGCCTGCTGTGCTTGCCTTAACAGGGGAAATCAGGTCAACTTTGCAGATTAACTCTCAGTATGGTGGAACAGTGAGGTTCTCAGTTATTTGTGCTGTGCAGCTAGCAGGTGCGAGTTCATTTTTCCTACACGGGGCTAAACATCATCACCAATGTAGCACAGTCCTTTCCCCATGTCCAAGATCACACCGTGGGGGTATGAAAGTCACAGCCTGATATGAAGCCTTGGCTGACATTTCTGATGACTTGCACTTCATGCTGTAGTGTTTGAGATCCCAATTTAAATGTAATGCCTGTCATGCCTAAAGTGTCCAAACTTTTGCCAGTCACAGCTTCAGACATGACAAACTTCTTCTTTATGGGCCTTTTTGCTAAAGAGGGGATTGACAGTTTAGTGTCTTCACCGGAGTCTAGCATGTGTCACTGCCCTCAACAATTCCGTTTACATAGGAGGTAAAGTCTGCACTTATAGCAGTTCCTGTGTTCTCAGTCTCAGCTGCCATATCTGGGCCATCCCTAAGGGTCAGTGGGGCACTGTTAGTATTCGTTTCAGTGAGGCAGACACCTGGGGCTTCTGGAGAAGTAGCTGATGAGCGCCCCACATTGCCAGCTAATGAGCATTTCCCTGATGAAACCTGCTGTGATCTTTGTAGCCACTCTGTGAGGGGTGTTATTGACCTTTTTCCTCATAATGCTGGAATGACACATGTTTGGGATGAGGACTTGGGCTTCATTGATGAGAGACGTAGTAGCGTTGGTGGGGTGAGGTATGGCTCCCTCGCCTTTCCTCATAAGGGTTAAAGGCATGGTCTGAGTAGCCTTTATCCCCATAAAGCTGTCTGTACCTGTCAGGTTCTCTGTGAGTGTAGTCTCAATAATGACGGGTCAGGGGAGGAGAATAGCGCTCAGGTGATGAATGGTGAGAATATGAATGTCTGGTGGGGGAATGTCCATAGCCAGACCTCCAGGGATTTCTCTGTCTATTTGGGCTCCTTCCATAAGGTGAGAGAGACCACGGAGAACATGCATGGCCATGCCACTCATGGTGCTGCATGGTGCTTCGCTCAACAAGTTTCAGTTTGAGGGAATCAAGATCATTACTTAAGTCTTTGACAGTGGCAGTGAGGGTCTGGATGGCTTTCCTGAGTTCAGTGTCATTTTCACATACAGAATTAACAGTCTGAGGGGGACTATTGTCTCCAGCAACATTAGCTGGGGATACAGGCATAATTAACCTGGCTGCTGCTCTCCAGCAGGGTGTTCCTCCTCAGACATTTCCTCAGGCTTTTCTTTTCTTTTTTTTTTCTGGCAGAGATACTTGACCGGAACACGGTTTCTAAATTCTTTGAAGCTAACAAAACAATAAAAGGTGGACGATATGGCGAGCTAGCTCACTGTACTGAAGCTTAATCAAAGCTAGCGGCTAGCACAGCTAACGTTAGCGTCTGGTGTCAGAGATTCACAAAGTTGACAACAATCCTAATAGGAGATTTTCCACAGCAAGATCGTCCCACCGCTGCCACCAGTGTAAGCGACGTGTGGGTGTGTGTGAAGGAATAAAGTAGTCAACACCGGTTTAGGGTCTTTCTCATAACTCCTTTTAGTGATCTCCCACACACAGCCGTAACCACCTCTTCTTCTCTTCTCTCCCCTCTCTCGCCTCAACGGCGCCCACTAGGTGGAATACCCAGTAAGTCTCAACTTAGCATTACTGCAAACCTTTATGCCCACACAACACAAATTGTTTGTTTTATCATTAGCATATCCAATTTACACTCTTACAACATGTAAGATGAATAAATTGAATTGACTTGTTAGTGTCACATAACACAATGCTAATGGGCTAACATTAGCAAGAAAACTCACGAGTGTCACATAACATGACAGTATCACGCTAACATTAGCATGAAATCTTGCTAGTGACATAACATGATGCTCACTGTCACGGGCAGTGGGGTTTTTGATTCATTCGGGTTTCATGATGCTCACTGTCACGGGCAGTGGGGTTTTTGATTCATTCGGGTTTCATGATGCTCACTGTCACGGGCAGTGGGGTTTTTGATTCATTCGGGCTTTTCACGTATCCCATAATCCCTTGCGTGCCAGAGAGTCGCTGCAGTCAAAACAACATGGAGAATCCACACGATGACAATTGTAAATGAATATTATACTACAAAAATGTCATTTTTTATGCTTTTCACCACGTTAATAAGAGATTGCTCCATGATACCCTGAAAACGTGCTAAAATAATTATAACAAATAATCCTTGTCTGCTACGTTTAATCTGCGTGGAATTTGATGAACGCAAACTGAATTTCAGACATATTATATATATTAGTCTGGAACAAAGAGGACAAACAGTGTTGTAAAGAACAATAATCAAGACTTTAAAGAGCAAACTTCACTTTCCCCCAGAATGACATGATCAGGAAGCGAGCGTAGCTCACAGCAGCTCCCATTGAAAATAACGGAGAGACAGACTGTGATTCTTGCATGTTTATTTAAAATAAACGCAGTAACAATATCTATAAACCCAGAGAATATATTCACAAGAGTTTTAGGCACAATATAAAAATAGTTTTATGTTGCGATGTTAATGGTGTTGTCTGTGTGCAGCGGTTAAAGTGCAGCGTGATCAGAGAGTATCAATGCAGATCTCAATGTTACTGAGATCTCGCAGCGCGGCGACCTCTCCGAGGTTTTGCGGGATTTGAAACCTGAAAAGCCTCAATAGACACAGACTTGGGATTCAGAGAATTATGATATGGATTCTCACGGGTGCATGGTATCATGTTACTATGGTAACCAGAAGCGGAGTTTCAATGGGTTCCAAGTGGGATTTTGAGGCTGTTCCTGAGGCAGTGTGGTGGCTGCTGTTGGTGGTGCGACGCTGTAAAGCACTGATGTGTGCTTTATTTCATGGCTCCCTCAGACGTCTGGATGGGAACACATGTGAAGCATTGCTTTTGGCAGCGACCATAACACACTGCTGGTGCTGTTACTCCTTTCACTTTTGATGGTAGTGGGGAATTTATGTGGCAGTGGATCTATCTTCCAGTCCAGCCCATCTGCCCACGAGCCGCCTCCACTGGCAGCAAGTCCAGAATGCTGCAGATTGCTAATGTGGCATTAAACGTTAAACAGACAAAATGCTGCTCCTTCAAAATTATTTTCAGACACAAAGTCAGCAGCTGCATAATTCAGGAAAGGATTTAAGTCTCAGACACACAAGCCCTCCTGAAGACTCCCAGAACACTCAGCGCATCACCTGGGCAGAAAAACGCTGGAACACAAAACCTGACAGGTGACGAGATGGATTGTGAGCTCGCAGAAATCTTTTGACCGACACAAAGCAAGGTTTTGTTTGAAGCTCCTCCCACATCCATCAGTGAAAAAACACAAAGTATCGAAGAAGTGCTCTGCGTGTGACACCGGCAAACCAAGGTCCGCCTGAGGAAGGTCCAAGTGGACTCAAAACCAGTGGAACAAACGCCTGAACCAGATGTGAATTCTGTGTGATTGATGTTCAGAGCAAAAAATAATTAATGCAGAAAATGTGGTGAGAAGTACTTTGGAGTTAGAGCACAAAGAAAAGATGGACTCAAGGTTTGTTGGAGCACAAACGTTAGCAGGCCACCATGACATCAAGACCAAAACAACAAAATCCTCTTCACCAACATGCAGTTATGGGCTCATAGAAAGGCAGAGGGGCATGTCAGGGACTAACAGGCAGGCAGAAACGCATGTCAGGGGCTCACAGAAAGTCAGAGGGGCGTGTCAGGGACTAACAGGCAGACAGAAGGGCGTGTCAGGGGCTCACAGAAAGTCAGAGGGGCGTGTCAGGGACTAACAGGCAGACAGAAGGGCGTGTCAGGGGCTCACAGAAAGTCAGAGGGGCGTGTCAGGGACTAACAGGCAGACAGAAGGGCGTGTCAGGGGCTCACAGAATGTCAGAGGGGCGTGTCAGGGACTAACAGGCAGACAGAAGGGCATGTCAGGGGCTCACAGAAAGTCAGAGGGGCGTGTCAGGAACTAACAGGCAGACAGAAGGGCGTGTCAGGGGCTCATACAAAGTCAAAGGGGCATGTCAGGGGTTCACAGGCAGGCATAAGGGCATGTCAGGTGCACATACAAAGTCAAAGGGGCATGTCAGGGGCTCACGGGCAGACAAAAGGGCATGTCAGGGGCACACAGAAAGTCAGAGGGACATGTCAGGGACTCAGAGGCAGGCAAAAGGGTGTGTCAGGGGCTCAGAGGCAGGCAAAAGGGCATGTCAGGGGCACACAGAAAGTCAGAGGGGCATGTCGGGGGCACACAGAATGTCAAAGAGGCATGTCAGAGGCTAACGGGGAGGCAGAAAGGAGTGTCAGGGGCTAATACACAGGCAGAGGGGCATGTCGGGGGCACACAGAAAGTCAGAGGGGCAAGTCAGGGGCTAACGGGCATGCAAAAGGGTGTATCAGGGGCATACAGACAATAAGAGGGTGTGTCAGGGGCTAACAGGCAGGCAGAAGGGCATGTCAGGTGCACATAGAAAGTTAGAAGGGCGTGTCAGGGCCTAATGGGCATACAGAAGGGAGTGTCAAGGGCTCACAATTTGACCTGACCTGTTGGCAGCACAAAGAGTAAATGAAGTGTTTTAAATTAATCTGTCCTGTTGGCAGCACACAGAGTAAATGTAGTTTAATTAATCTGACCTGTTGATAGCACACAGAGTAAATTATGTTTTTTTAAATTATTCTGTCCTGTTGGCAGCACACAGAGTAAATGAAGTTTTTAATTAATCTGTCCTGTTGACAACACACACTGTAAATGTAGTTTAATTAATCTGACCTGTTCACAGCACACAGTGTAAATGTAGTTTTATTTATTTGACATGTTGGCAGCACACAGCGTAAATTAAGTTTTTTAATTCATCTGACCTGTTGACAGCAGAGATTAAATGAAGTTTTTGAATTCATCTGACTTGTTGACATCACACAGAACAAATTAAGTTTATTCATGAATCTGACCTGTTGCCAGCACCCAGAATAAATTAAGTTTATTCATTAATCTGACCTTTTGCCAGCACACAGCGTAAATTAATTTTTTGAATTCATCTGTCCTGTTGGCAGCACACAGAGTAAAGTAAGTTTTTTAAATAATCTAACCTGTTGGCAGCACACAGAGTAAAGTAAGTTTTTGAATTCATCTGACCTGTTGGCAGCACACAGATTAATTTAAGTTTATTCATTGATCTGACCTGTTGACAGAACACAGAATAAATTAAGTTTATTCATTAATCTGACCTGTTGACAGCACACAGAATAAATTAAGTTCATTCATTAATCTGACCTGTTGACAGCACACAGAATAAATTAAGTTTATTCATTAATCTGACCTTTTGACAGCACCCAGAATAAATTAAGTTTATTCATTGATCTGACCTGTTGACAGCACACAGAATAAATTAAGTTTATTCATTAATCTGACCTGTTGACAGCACACAGAATAAATTAAGTTTATTCATTCATCTGACCTGTTGACAGCACATAGAATAAATTAAGTTCATTCATTAATCTGACCTGTTGACAGCACACAGAATAAATGAAGTTTTTGAATTCATCTGAGCTGTTGACAGCACACAGAATAAATGAAGTTTTTGAATTCATCTGAACTGTTGACAGCACACAGAATAAATTCAGTTTATTCATCGATCTGACCTGTTGACAGCACACAGAATAAATTCAGTTTATTCATTGATCTGACCTGTTGACAGCACACAGACTAAATTAAGTTTTTGAATTCATCTGAACTGTTGACAGCACACAGAGTGAATTAATTTTTTCAATCATCTGACCTGTTGACAGCATACAGAGTAAATTAAGTTTTTGAATTCATCTGTCCTGTTGGCAGCACACAGAGTAAAGTAAGTTTTTTAAATAATCTAACCTGTTGGCAGCACACAGAGTAAATGAAGTTTTTGAATTCATCTGTCCTGTTGGCAGCACACAGAGTAAAGTAAGTTTTTGAATTCATCTGACATGTTGGCAGCACACAGAATAAATTAAGTTTATTCATTGATCTGACCCGTTGACAGCACACAGAATAAATTAAGTTTATTCATTAATCTGACCTATTGACAGAACACAGAATAAATTAAGTTTATTCATTAATCTGACCTATTGACAGCACACAGAATAAATTAAGTTTATTCATTAATCTGACCTGTTGACAGCACAGAGATTAAATGAAGTTTTGAATTCATCTGAACTGTTGACAGCACACAGAATAAATTAAGTTTATTCCTTGATCTGACCTGTTGACAGCACACAGAATAAATTAAGTTTATTCATTAATCTGACCTTTTGACAGCACACAGAATAAATTAAGTTATTCCTTGATCTGACCTGTTGACAGCACACAGAATAAATTACATTTATTAATTCATCTGACCTGTTGACAGCACACAGAATAAATTAAGTTTATTCATTAATCTGACCTGTTGACAGCACACAGAATAAATTAAGTTTATTCATTAATCTGACCTGTTGACAGCACACAGAATAATGAAGTTTTTGAATTCATCTGACCTGTTGACAGCACACAGAATAAATGAAGTTTTTGAATTCATCTGAACTGTTGACAGCACACAGAAAAAATTAAGTTTATTCATTCATCTGACCTGTTGACAGCACACAGACTAAATTAAGTTTATTCATTGATCTGACTGTTGACAGCACACAGAGTGAATTAATTTTTTCAATCATCTGACCTGTTGGCAGCACACAGAGTAAAGTAAGTTTTTTAAATAATCTAACCTGCTGGCAGCACACAGAGTAAATGAAGTTTTTGAATTCATCTGTCCTGTTGGCAGCACACAGAGTAAAGTAAGTTTTTGAATTCATCTGACATGTTGGCAGCACACAGAATAAATTAAGTTTATTCATTGATCTGACCTGTTGACAGCACACAGAATAAATTAAGTTTATTCATTAATCTGACCTATTGACAGAACACAGAATAAATTAAGTTTATTCATTAATCTGACCTATTGACAGCACACAGAATAAATTAAGTTTATTCATTAATCTGACCTGTTGACAGCACAGAGATTAAATGAAGTTTTGAATTCATCTGAACTGTTGACAGCACACAGAATAAATTAAGTTTATTCCTTGATCTGACCTGTTGACAGCACACAGAATAAATTAAGTTTATTCATTAATCTGACCTTTTGACAGCACACAGAATAAATTAAGTTTATTCCTTGATCTGACCTGTTGACAGCACACAGAATAAATTACGTTTATTCATTGATCTGACCTGTTGACAGCACACAGAATAAATTAAGTTTATTCATTAATCTGACCTGTTGACAGCACACAGAATAAATTAAGTTTATTCATTAATCTGACCTGTTGACAGCACACAGAATAAATGAAGTTTTTGAATTCATCTGAGCTGTTGACAGCACACAGAATAAATGAAGTTTTTGAATTCATCTGAACTGTTGACAGCACACAGAATATATTAAGTTTATTCATTGATCTGACCTGTTGACAGCACACAGACTAAATTAAGTTTATTCATTGATCTGACTGTTGACAGCACACAGAGTGAATTAATTTTTTCAATCATCTGACCTGTTGGCAGCACACAGAGTAAAGTAAGTTTTTTAAATAATCTTACCTGCTGGCAGCACACAGAGTAAATTAAGTTTTTGAATTCATCTGTCCTGTTGGCAGCACACAGAGTAAAGTAAGTTTTTGAATTCATCTGACATGTTGGCAGCACACAGAATAAATTAAGTTTATTCATTAATCTGACCTATTGACAGCACACAGAATAAATTAAGTTTATTCATTAATCTGACCTATTGACAGAACACAGAATAAATTAAGTTTATTCATTAATCTGACCTATTGACAGCACACAGAATAAATTAAGTTTATTCATTAATCTGACCTGTTGACAGCACAGAGATTAAATTAAGTTTTGAATTCATCTGAACTGTTGACAGCACACAGAATAAATTAAGTTTATTCTTTGATCTGACCTGTTGACAGCACACAGAATAAATTAAGTTTATTCATTTATTCAAATTAAGTTTATTCATTAATCTGACATGTTGGCAGCACACAGAGTAATGAACTTTAATTATGCTGACCTGTTGGCAGCACACAGAGTAAATGAAGTTTTTTTAAATTAATCTGACCTGTTGGCAGCACACAGAGTAAATTAAGTTTTTTCATTAATCTGACCTGTTGACAGCACACAGACTAAATTACATTTACTCATTAATATGACATGTTGACAGCACATAGAGTAAATTAAGTTTTGAATTCATCTGACCTGTTGACAGCACACAGAATAAAATAAGTTTATTCATGAATCTGACCTGTTGCCAGCACACAGAATAAATTAAGTTTATTCATTCATCTGACCTGTTGACAGCACACAGAATAAATTAAGTTTACTCATTAATCTGACCTGTTGACAGCACAGAGATTAAATGAAGTTTTTGAATTCATCTGAACTGTATGTAGCACACAGAGTAAATTAAGTTTTGAATTCATCTGACCTGTTGACAGCACACAGAAAAAATTAAGTTTATTCATTAATCTGACCTGTTGACAGCACACAGAGTAAATGAAGTTTATTCATTAATCTGACCTGTTGACAGCACACAGAATAAATTAAGTTTATTCATTAATCTGACCTGTTGACAGCACACAGAGTAAATTAACTTTAATTAATCTTACCTGTTGACAGCACACAGAGTAAATGAAGTTTTTTTATTTCATCTGACCTGTTGACAGCACACAGAATGAATTAAGTTTATTCATTCATCTAACCTGTTGACAGCACACAGAATAAATTAAGTTCATTAATTCATCTTACCTGTTGACAGCACACAGACTAAATGAAGTTTATATTATTTCATCTGACCTGTTGGCAGCACACAGAATAATTTAAGTTCATTCATTAATCTGACCTGTTGACCGCACACAGTGTAAATGAAATTTTTGAATTCATCTGACCTGTTGACAGCACACAGAATAAATTAAGATTACTCAATCTGACCTGTTGAAACCACACAGAGTAAATGAAGTTTTTGAATTCATCTGACCTGTTGACAGCACACAGAATAAATGAAGTTTGTTCATTCATCTTACCTGTTGACAGCACACAGAATAAATTAAGTTCATTCATTAATCTGACCTGTTGACAGCACACAGAATAAATAAAGATTTTTATTTAATCTGACCTATTGACAGCACACAGAGTAAATGAACTTTAATTATTCTGACCTGTTGACAGCACACAGAGTAAGTTAAGTTTTTGAAATTCATCTGTCCTGTTGGCAGCACACAGAGTAAATAAGTTTTTGAATTAATCTGTCCTGTTGGCAGCACACAGAATAAATTAAGTTTATTCATTAATCTGACCTGTTGACAGCACACAGAGTAAATGAACTTTAATTATTCTAACGTGTTGGCAGCACACAAAGTAAGTTAAGTTTTTGAATCATCTGTCCTGTTGGCAGCACACAGAGTAAATAAAGTGTTTGAATTAATCTGTCCTGTTGGCAGCACACAGAGTAAATTAGGTTTTTTAATTCATATGACCTGTTGGCAGCACACAGAGTAAATGAACTTTAATTAATCTGACCTGTTCACAGCACACAGAGTAAATTAATTTTTTTAATTCATCTCACGTGTTGACAGCACCCAGAGTAAATGAAGTTTTTGAATTCATCTTACCTGTTGACAGCACACAGAATAAATTAAGTTCATTCATTAATCTGACCTATTGACAGCACACAGAGTAAATGAAGTTTTTTATTTAATCTGACCTGTTGACAGCACACAAGAGTAAATGAAGTTTTTGAATTCATCTGACCTGTTTGCAGCACACAGAATAAATTAAGTTTATTCATTCATCTGACCTGTTGACAGCACACAGACTAAATTACGTTTACTCATTAATATGACATGTTGACAGCACATAGAGTAAATTAAGTTTTTGAATTCATCTGACCTGTTGACAGCACACAGAATAAATTAAGTTTATTCATTAATCTGACCTGTTGACAGCACACAGAATAAATTAAGTTTACTCATTAATCTGACCTGTTGACAGCACAGAGATTAAATGAAGTTTTTGAATTCATCTGAACTGTATGTAGCACACAGAGTAAATTAAGTTTTTGAATTCATCTGACCTGTTGACAGCAAACAGAAAAAATTAAGTTTATTCATTAATCTGACCTGTTGACAGCACACAGAGTAAATGAAGTTTATTCATTAAACTGACCTGTTGACAGCACACAGAATAAATTAAGTTTATTCATTAATCTGACCTGTTGACAGTACACAGAATAAATTAAGTTCATTAATTCATCTTACCTGTTGACAGCACACAGAATAAATTAAGTTCATTAATTCATCTGACCTGTTGACAGCACACAGACTAAATTAAGTTTACTCATTAATCTGACCTGTTGGCAGCACACAGAGTAAATGAACTTTAATTAATCTTACCTGTTGACAGCACACAGAGTAAATGAAGTTTTTTTATTTCATCTGACCTGTTGACAGCACACAGAATGAATTAAGTTTATTCATTCATCTGACCTGTTGACAGCACACAGAATAAATTAAGTTCATTAATTCATCTTACCTGTTGACAGCACACAGAATAAATTAAGTTCATTAATTCATCTGACCTGTTGACAGCACACAGACTAAATTAAGTTTACTCATTAATCTGACCTGTTGGCAGCACACAGAGTAAATTAAGTTTTTTAATTCATCTGACCTGTTGACAGCACAGAGAATAAATTAAGTTTATTCATGAATCTGACCTGTTGCCAGCACACAGAATAAATTAAGTTTATTCATTAATCTGACATGTTGGCAGCACACAGAGTAAATGAACTTTAATTATGCTGACCTGTTGGCAGCACACAGAGTAAATGAAGTTTTTTAAATTAATCTGACCTGTTGGCAGCACACAGAGTAAATGAAGTTTTTTCATTAATCTGACCTGTTGACAGCACACAGACTAAATTACATTTTTTTTAAGTCATCTGACCTGTTGACAGCACACAGAAAAAATTAAGTTTATTCATTAATCTGACCTGTTGACAGCACACAGAGTAAATGAACTTTAATTAATCTGACCTGTTGGCAGCACACAGAGTAAATGAACTTTAATTAATCTGACCTGTTGACAGCACACAGAATATATTAAGTTAATTCATTAATCTGACCTATTGACAGCACACAGAATAAATTAAGTTAATTCATTAATCTGACGTGTTGACAGCACACAGAGTAAATTAAGTTTATTCATTAATCTGACTTGATGACAGCACACAGAATAAATTAAGTTATTTATTAATCTGACCTGTTGACAGCACACAGAATAAATTAAGTTTATTCATTAATCTGACCTGTTGACAGCACACAGAGTAAATGAACTTTAATTAATCTGACCTGTTGGCATCACACAGAGTAAATGAACTTTAATTAATCTGACCTGTTGACAGCACACAGAATATATTAAGTTAATTAATTAATCTGACCTATTGACAGCACACAGAATAAATTAAGTTAATTCATTAATCTGACGTGTTGACAGCACACAGAGTAAATTAAGTTTATTCATTAATCTGACCTGTTGACAGCACACAGAATAAATTAAATTTATTTATTAATCTGACCTGATGACAGCACACAGAATAAATTAAGTTTATTCATTAATCTGACCTGTTGACAGCACACAGAGTAAATGAACTTTAATTAAACTTACCTGTTGACAGCACACAGAATGAATTAAGTTTATTCATTCATCTGACCTGTTGACAGCACACAGAATAAATTAAGTTCATTAATTCATCTGACCTGTTGACAGCACACATACTAAATTAAGTTTACTCATTAATCTGACCTGTTGGCAGCACACAGAGTAAATAAAGTTTTTTATTTCACTTGACCTGTTGACAGCACACAGACTAAATTAAGTTTACTCATGAATCTGACCTGTTGACAGCACACAGAATAAAATAAGTTTATTCATGAATCTGACCTGTTGCCAGCACACAGAATAAATTAAGTTTATTCATTAATCTGACATGTTGGC
>NW_022986311.1:122791-149989 GCF_902500255.1 Thalassophryne amazonica | reverse complement strand
TCTCACCACCTCTCTCTCTCTCACACACACACCACCTCTCTCTCTCTCACACACACACCACCTCTCTCTCTCTCACACACACACCACCTCTCTCTCTCTCACACACACACCACCTCTCTCTCTCACACACACACCACCTCTCTCTCTCACACACACACACCACCTCTCTCTCTCACACACACACACACACCGCCTCTCTCACACACACACCACCTCTCTCTCTCTCACACACACACCACCTCTCTCTCTCTCACACACACACACACACACACACACACACACACACACACACACACACCACCTCTCTCTCTCTCTCACACACACACACACACACACACACACACACACACACACACACACACACACACACACACACACACCACCTCTCTCTCACACACACACACACACACACACACACACACACACACACACACACACACACACACACACACACACACACACACCACCCTCTCTCTCACACACACACACCACCTCTCTCTCACACACACACACCACCTCTCTCTCACACACACACACACACACACACACACACACACACACCACACACACACACACACACACACACACACACACCACCTCTCTCTCACACACACACACCACCTCTCTCTCACACACACACACCACCTCTCTCTCACACACACACACCACCTCTCTCTCACACACACACACCACGTCTCTCTCACACACACACACCACCTCTCTCTCTCTCTCACACACACACACACACTCACACACACGTCGTTATCAAAAGGCGCTGGTGGTTTATTTTGTGATTTATTTTTACCGAGCGTAGCGAGGATACTGACAGACAAGAATGAGTTAGTTTGTGGTCTGTCCAACTCAGTTTTCATTATCGCAAACAGGAAGCACACTTTCGTCACTGCAAGCAGGAAGTTCAAACATGAAGTACACAAGAAGCATGATGGGAGAGACCAAGGTGCATGTTGGGAGAATGCCGTTACTTGGTTACCACTGTCACTGCATTTGTTTTGCAGTTGTCATGCCAGACATGAGTGAAAGGTTGGCGTTGGAATACACTGAGCGAGCAGCATTATTGCCGTAACTGTATAGTGTCGATCAACAAAGTAGTTGGGAGAAGAATCCGCCTGAAATCTGGCTATCTTCTTCTTCACATTTAATGGAGGTTAACAACCAGTATATATGGAGCTTTACCGCAACCAGCTGGAGTGGAGTGTAAGTCAGGAGCCTAACATCAACAAAACAAAATAAGAGGGAAAAAGGGTAGCAGACTATACTCTGTGTAGGAATCCTGTATTCTTCAGATAGTCGTAAAACTAATTGAAGCAGATGAAATCTGACTATCTAATGGATCAGCTTCTTAAAAAGTGCTCAGTGGTAATTAGTCATTTGTAATCAAATTTTTGAATTAGGCATAAATAATGTTGTGCCTGGCTATTTATGAAAGAATGTACGTCCACTTAGTCTTTAAGTTTTCTTTATCGCATGCCCAGATTCAGTACAGCAGCGCAACTTCAATTTGTGTCTAACAGCCGTCACTCCACTAACCGTTATGTGTCACAAGTTCCGGTCATTTCAAAATAAGAGTCCGGTAAGAATAGAACATTACAAATAATACATTGATTACATGTCTTGAAGGAAGAATCAAATTTCTATATGTATAGAAATACTGTGAACCGTTACTAATTTGTTGCTCATTCATAATGGCAGGTACTATAATGAACACTTTACATATAGGGATACTGTGAAATGTTACTAATTATGATTAGAATTAGAGGTCCTATAATGAATATTTCTACATTGTACATAGCATAAGTATCTAGTCTGAGTGAACTAAAATGTTGTTTTATGATGTTGTCATTAAATATCCCTCAGTATCAGAAGTTAAAACAGGGAGTACACAAGAAGAATGATGGGAGAGACCGAGATGTATGATGGGAGAACTTTTCTCGCAAATGTGGAGAAACAGTGTTCCGTCATCACGCCGGACACCAGCGAAAGGCTGGCGTAGTAATACACTGAGCGAGCTGCATTACTGTATAGCTTCGATCAACAAAGTAGTTCGGAAAAGAATCCGCCTGTAGCTGACATTGTTCTTCTTCACATTTAATGGCGGTTGGCAACCAGCTTCAACATAGCATTACCACCACCAGCTGGACTGGAACATAAGTCAGGAGGCTAACATCCACAAAAAAAAGAGAAAAAAGTAGACTTATGCCCTGTGCAGTAATCCTGTATTCTTCAGATAGTCGGAAAAGTAATTGAAGCAGATGAAATCTCACTATGTAATGAATCAACTTCTTAAAAAGAGCTCAGTGGTAGTCATTTATAATCAAATTTATGAATTAGGCGTAAATAATATATACTGTGACACTGATTACAAATCTTGAAGAAAGGATCAAATTTCTATGACTGTGTGTATATATATATATATATATATATATATATATATATATATATATATATATATATATATATATAGTATGAACTGTGAGTAATTTGTTTCTTATTCATAATGGCAAGTACTATAAAGAACATTTTAAATACAGAAATGTTGTTAACTGCTACTAATTTGTTGCTTATTTATAATTAGAGGTCCTGTAATGAATATTTTAACATTGTACATAAGTATCTACTTTCACTGAATTAAAATGTTGTTGTCTTATGATAGTCATTAAATCTCTCTCTATCTCTCAGTATATTTATAAATGCAATTTAATACATGTTCATGATGTCAGTGCCACATAAATCAAGAGAATAATTATCGTTTGTTGTGTAAACATACATCACTTTTTAATGAAATCATCAACCCCCGAAGAAAAATATTAAAATAATATTGCCGAATTGAATCTTCAAATTTTACAGTATTTCAATCAGACAAATTCAATTTTATTTTTTTTTCAACAGAGAAAAAACGCTGCTTTATCTTCATTATATTAGTTTCGGGGTCGTTTTTCACTCTGCTAAAAGAACAAAGATCAAATCAAAACGTGCATCACACACCTTCTTTCCGGACCTTTCAGCAGGACGTCGGGATTATAATTTAATAATCCACTCGACGTTTCTTTTAACCCTCAAATCAAACCTAAAGATTAAAATCCAAATTATCACTTTGCTTCTTTTTCCGCTTCCGCCTCCCTTTCTTCTTCTTCGGTTACTCGCTTTTGCTCTTCTTCTATGTTGTATAATGGCCGTTGGCAAATAGCTTTAACATGCATTACCGCCACCTGTAGGTTTGGAGTGTTGATGAGACAGGTCAAATCCCAAATCCTGGAACCAGTCCCTGATCCTTGACCTCTGATCCCTTACCGAGTGGACTAGAGCTAATTATTCAGTCATTAATTTATGCATTTAAAAAATAGTAACAAAATAATAATAGTAATAGTAATAATAATAAATAGTAATAATAATAATTCCTGACTGATGAACAAACTACAACCCCAATTCCAATGAAGTTGGGACGTTGTGTAAAATGTAAATAAAAACAGAATACAATGATTTTCAAATCCTCTTCAACCTATATTCAATTGAATACACCACAAAGACAAGATATTTAATGTTCAAACTGATAAACTTTATTGTTTTTGTGCAAATATTTGCTCATTTTGAAATGGATGCCTGCAACATGTTTCAAAAAAGCTGGGACAGTGGTATGTTTACCACTGTATTACATCACAATTGGTGTCACTGGACTGCAGGCAGGCCAGTCTAGTACCCACACTCTTTTACTATGAAGCCACGCTGTTGTAACACGTGCAGAATGTGTCTTGGCATTGTCTTGCTGAAATAAGCAGGGACGTCCCTGAAAAAGACGTTGCTTGGATGGCAGCATGTGTTGCTCCAAAACCTGGATGTACCTTTCAGCATTGATGGTGCCATCACAGATGTGTAAGTTGCCCATGCCATGGGCACTAACACACCCCCATACCATCACAGATGTGTAAGTTGTCCATGCCATGGGCACTAACACACCCCCATACCATCACAGATGTGTAAGTTGTCCATGCCATGGGCACTAACACACCCCCATACCATCACAGATGTGTAAGTTGTCCATGCCATGGGCACTAACACACCTCCATACCATCACAGATGCTGGCTTTTGAACTTTGCACTGGTAACAATCTGGATGGTCTTTTTCCTCTTGTGTCCAGAGGACACGACATCCATGATTTCCAAAAACAATTTGAAATGTGGACTCATCAGACCACAGCACACTTTTCCACTCTGCCTCTGTCCATTTCAAATGAGCTCGGGCCCAGAGAAGGCAGCGGTGTTTCTGGATGTTGTTGATGTTTGGCTTTCGCTTTGCATGGTAGAGTTTTAACTTGCACTTGTAGATGTAGCGACGAACTGTGTTAACTGACAATGGTTTTCTGAAGTGTTCCTGAGCCCACATGGTAAGATCCTTTATACAATGATGTCAGTTTTTAATGCAGTGCCGCTTGAGGGATCAAAGGTCACGGGCATTCAATGTTGGTTTTTGGCCTTGTCAATTGCATGTAGAAAGTTCTCCAGATTTTCTGAATCTTCTGATTATATTATGGACTGTACAAGGTCTGTCCAAAAAGTATCGAACCTTTTTATTTTTTGCAAAAACCATATGGATTTGAATCACGTGTGATTGCATCAGACAAGCTTGAACCTTCAGCGACGATTTTATGGGGATTACACAGATTAAGGAGTGCTCCAGCCGGTTTAAAGACCACCCACGACGACGCGCGTAGTTCCTCTGCTCCTCTTTCCTTGACAAAAACTCCTGTAACAGTGGAATGTGCCGTTCATTTCTAAACTGGACGCTGTCTTGATCCGGTATGTCGTCTGACTAGCACAGGAATTGTGAAAAGACGTGGACATCAGCACTTTTTCGGCACATTGAGACAGACGTGCGGAGGAGTTCCGCGCATTGCGGTGGAGCCGCATGGCGCAAAGCAACGCCGTGATGAAGCCTCACAGGTCATGTTGGGGCATGTCCAGCTCATGCTTAATTTCTCGGATAATCACACGACTGAAAAGCAACCGACAGCCGTCTGAAATCCACCTGAAAGCCGTCCTGTGAGACCAACACGGAGGTGGTTTTGTGCCGCGTAATGAACGGCTCCGTGGCGCGTCCCTCCGCTTTTCTTTCCATGAAAAAAACTCCTGTAACAGTGGAATGTGCCGTTCATTTCTAAACTGGACACTGTCTTGATCCGGTATGTCGTCTGACTAGCACAGGAATTGCGGAAGACGTGGACATCAGCACTTTTTCGGCACATTGAGACAGACGTGTATATCTCAGACACTGTGGGCGGTGTTTAAACCGGCTGGAGCACTCCTTAATCTGTGTAATACCCATAACATCGTCACTGAAAGCCATCTAAATTTTCCGAATGGTGTCCAGCTGGAGGTCTCTCACAGTTTCTGGAAAAATTTGATGCAGGAAAGCTTCAAATCATTCAGACATTTATTCGCAATAAAAATCCGACGAGAGGGGTGGACCACTGCTCACACAAAGCCTGCTCACAGGCGAATGACGCAACCGACAGGCGTGAAAAAACTCACATGCGCACGAAGGTTCAAGCTTGGCTGATGCAATCACACGTGATTCAAATCCATATGGTTTTTGCAAAAAATAAAAAGGTTCGATACTTTTTGGACAGACCTCGTAGATGATGGAATCCCTAAATTCCTTGTAATTGAACGTTAAGAAACATTGTTCTTAAACTGTTGGATCATTTTTTCACGCAGTTGTTCACAAAGTGGTGATCCTCACCCCATCTTTAACTGAGCCTTTTGGGGATGCTCCTGTTATACCAAATCATGACACTCACCTGTTTCCAATTAAACTGTTCACCTGTTGAATGTTCCAAACAGGTGTTCTTTGAGCATTCATCAACTTTCCCAGTCTTTTGTTGCCACTGTCCCAGCTTTTTTGAAATGTGTTGCAGGCATCCATTTCAAAATGAGCAAATATTTGCACAAAAACAATAAAGTTCATCAGTTTGAAGTGAACATTAAATATCTTGTCGTTGTGGTGTATTCAGTTGAATATATAAGCACTGAAATGTTGAGCCAAGTTTCTGAAACTCCAATAACACACAGAAGTTCAGAGATCCTAAGTATAAGACCTCAACAGTTCATGTGCTGAAAGTGAAGACCTTTTTGTTTGAAACACTGCCGTTGGTCATCATCCGCGGACAGGGAGTCATACTGTAGGCCGGAGGATGTTTCAGTTGACATGACTCGAGAATGTCCACACAGGGTGACTGTCTCCATGTCAACCAGATCCATCAGCTGAAATCTTTCACTGCACATGTCCAGAGAGCAGTATTTGAGGACCTGTTAGAAATCCAGTCTTGGACACTATCAGGCTGTGAGGATGCCTGGCACCAGAAGTGGGTGGACTCACTATGCAGACTCCCAGACCAGGTGTTGGAGTAAAAGAGTACAAAGCAGGTTCAAGATACACAGCAAGACAAAACAGGACTGAATCGAGAACTGGAATGTGTACAGAGACAACAAAGTGGCAGAGGAGTGGTGCCTGGGAGGAGTTTAAATAAGCAGGTGCTAACAAGGTGCACGTGCAGGTGAACAATCTAGAAAGGGGGCATGGCCAGAGGACAAAGATTGTGTATAGTGCAAAATAGTAAGGAAGGAATACACAAAGTGGAATGATAAAAGAGACAAAGACATGTGAACAGGTGCAAGAATGTGAGTGGATGAAAACACAAAGCAGAAAGAGTCAGTGAGAGATGAAGACGCAAGAGCTGGTGCAGGGGTGTGGAGTAATAACACAAATAAGATGAGGAAAAACTGAGAACAAAGATAAATCAGAAACCAAGGACAAAATACAACTATGACAAGGAGTGAACTAAGCATGAACTGAAACGCAAACCATCAGGAAGTAAGTACTGAAGCAAAACTACAAAGGAACTGATAAGAGAACAATAACAATAAATTAACAATAAATAAACACCAAGACAAAACTAAACTGGAACTGACTAAGAAAACAAACTCTAAGTAAAACAGAGACTAAGTGAACACAGAAAACAAAACCTGATACTACAGCATAACTGATTATATCACAAATAAGAAAAACAAAATAAACAAGTGATAAACTATTGATAAACAATGTGTTGTGGGTTGCCTGTTCCTGCTGCTGCTTCTGTCTCTTTCTCTTCTGCATAGGTGACGCGCCTCAAGCTGATCAACACACCTGCTTCTCATCTCATCAGTCGCTGCATAAAAACCCCGGCTCGTCACTTCATCCTCGCCAGAAACTCAGTGTCTCTTCCATGATATTTGGCCTCTCTTTTCATGCGTTCCTACGCAGTGATTTTTCTGAGCTCCCACGCTCATTAGTTTGCGTGCTGCTACTTTCCCTGCAGCTTGTCTGAGTTTCGAAGCTCAGCATTTTTGTCTGTCTTTTTCTAGCTTTCAGCTCGTTCCAATATTTGGGACCAGGTCTATGAGAAACAGAAAAGATATTGTCTGTTTCTCATAGACCTGACTGTGAAATTGAATTACTTCTGAACTGTACTGGATTCATGTGCTCAGCAAACCACTCACCTGTGTGTTCTCTCCAGATTCCACATCAACAGCTTGCAGGCAGCCACCTGGCTCCCAGATTGCATCATCCACTCTTCACTCTGGTTCTATCACCGTCCGGACTGTTGTTCCCTGGTTCCGCTGCTGTGCGGGCCCTGTCTCCACTCTGCAAGGCTGCCAACTCCATTACACCATCCACACACATTCCATTGTCAAGAAACCAGTTTTCTGATTCACTCCACTCTCGTTTCTGCTCCCAGCACTTGGGTTCTCCATTCCACTCCGATCCAAATTGTAACAGGAGTTTTTGGCTACGTCATGGAGACCAGATGCAGCAGGCACTTACCATTCAGGGGGAGTACCTTGGTAAACTCCAGCATGCTGTATATTCCATCGCGGATCACTTGACCTCTCTAACCAACCAGGTTAAACACTCCAACACTCGGCTCACAGATCTCTCCACACAACTTTCTCAGCTGTCTTTCACACACACACACCAATTCTGCCACCCTCTGCTCTGGCTCAGTTAATCACAGCTTCATTTCCCGCAGCGGCAGCCGCAGTGGCTCCTGAACTGTTTATATGTCATCCAGAGCCATTCTCCGGTTGTGTAGACACTTGTGCCTCATTTCTGATGCAGTGTTCTTTTGTTTTCAGCCAGCATCTCAGTCATTACAGCTCTAATGAAAGTAAAATCACGTATGTTGTCAATTTGCTCTGGGGGGAGTCTCAGTCCTGGGCTACTGCCCTCTGGAGCAACAATTCTCCTCTTCTCAACTCCTTTTCCTCATTTTCCAAAGCGTTCCGTCTAATATTTGACCATCCCACACAGAAATATTCCATCTTTCAGCATCTATTAACTCTGAAACAGGAGCAGCGTAGCGCAGTGGAGTTTTCGGTCAACTTCCGCATTCTTGCTGCGAAGATCGACTGGAACACCGCTGCACTGCGAAGCGTTTATATTAACGGGCTAAACGACGCACTGAAGGATGAGCTGGCAGTCCGGGATGAACCGGATGATCTGGATTCCCTCATCTCTCTAGTTATCCATCTGGACAACTGGTTGAGGGAGCACCGTCGGGACAAAGGCCGTCGGGCTAACCAGGTAGTTTCCACTTGCCCCGCCCCACGGCACGCACCCGGGCCATCCCTACCAAGCTCTACTGAATCGCTCTCCGACACTGCAGCTCCCCCTGCTGGCAAGCCTATGCAGCTCAGCAGGGCCAAATTGTCCCCCCAAGAACGACAGAGGAGACTGGCGGCTGGGAAGTGTCCTCAGCACTTGCCCCGTTCAGCCAAAAGCCAACACTCACCCGTAGGATCCGGGCTGCGGGTGAGCCAAGCCAGGTTCACGGGTGTGGGATCCAGTCGCACTCAAATCCCGGCAACTATTCTTTTTGGTGATGAAACATTTTCGACCCTGGCTCTGATTGATACGGGAGCTGAAGGGAATTTAATTGATTTAGCATTAGCTTCCAAGGCTAACATACCCCTGGAACCACTTCCTTCCCCACTGTCTGTGCATGCTTTAAACGGCACGGCCCTCCCGGCCATCACTCACTGTACTAAACCAGTCAAGTTAGTGGTGTCGGGTAATCACAGAGAAACCATTCAGTTTTTTGTTATTCCTTCATCATCTCCTGTGGTTTTAGGCCACCTTGGGTTTCTAAACACAATCCCCATATCAATTGGTCGACTGTCTCAAGGGGTGCCTCAGTTCCTCGGTTCCTCCCAGTGTTGCTGTCAAGGAGGTGGTCCACTCACCTCCTGATTTGTCTTTAGTTCATCATGACCTTGGTGAAGGTTTCAGCAAGGATCATGCACTCTCACTGCCTCCTCACCATCCTTATGACTGTGCAATTGACTTGCTTCCATGCACCCCGCTACCTTCGGGTAGACTAAACAATCTCTCCCGCCTGGAACGTGAGTCAATGGAGACCTATATCCGGGACTCCTTAGCTGCTGGGTTGATCTGGCCTTCTTCGTCTCCCCTTGGAGCAGGTTTCTTTTCTGTTGGTGAGAAGGACAGTTCCGTGCGCCCCTGCATTGATTTCCAGGGGCTAAATGCTATTACGGTCCGCAATTGGTACCCTCTACCCCGCCTAGATTCGGCGTTTAGTTCTTTGCATGGGGCGGCCATATTTTCTAAGCTGGACCTCCATAATGGCTACCACCTGGTGCGTGTCCGGGAAGGGGATGAGTGGAAGACGGCCTTCAATATGCAGTTGGAGCACTTTGAGTACCTGGTCATGTCCTTCGGCCTGACCAACACACCTGCAACCTTCCAGGCATTAGTGAACAACGTGCTGTGTGACTTACTTAACCGTTTTGTGTTCGTTTATCAAGATGATATTTTGATTTTCTCCCCGGATCCCCAGACCCACACCAAACATGTCCGGATCGTGCTCCAGCGGTTACTTGAGAACTGCCGGTTTGTCAAAGACGAGAAATGCGGGTTCCATCTCGATACAGTCACCTTCTTGGGCTTTATTATCTCTCACAACCAAGTCAAACCCAACCCCGCTAAGGTCAAGGCTGTTATGGACTGGCCAGTTCCATCTTCAGTTAAACAGTTACAGCAGTTCTTAGGATTTGCTAACTTTTACTGATGATTCATCTGTGGTTATAGTCAGGTCGCAGCTCCTCTCACCACACTCACTTCCACCAAGACAACTTTTCAGTGGAATCCTCAGGCCAACTTCGCATTTACCCTCCTTAAAAATCGGTTTGCCACAGCTCCCATCCTCACTCAGCTGGACCCGGATCGTCAGCTCATAGTGGAAGTGGACACCTCTGACTCTGGGCTGGGCGCAGTCCTGTCCCAGAGATCAGAGAATGACAACCGGACGATCTCCCCTGCTGAGAGGAAGTATGACGTGGGGAACCAGGAACTCCTGGCGGTTAAGGAGGCACTTGCAGAGTGGAGACATTGGCTGGAGGGGTCTGCAGTTCCATTCAATGTATGGACGGACCACCGCAACTTGGAATATATTCAGTCCGCCAAACGTCTAAACGCCCGTCAAGCCAGGTGATCGCTGTTCTTTGCTAGATTCAATTTCTCCATCTCATACCAACCAGGCAGCAAAAACGGCAAACCAGACACCCTTTCCCATCAATTCTCTCCGGCAAAGGAACCACAGTCCACTCCAGAGACCATCCTCCCCCGATCCATGATTGTGGGGGCACTGACCTGGGATGTTGAGCGAGCCATCCAGGAAGCCCTCACCCGCCATCCTGATCCCAGGGGAGGGCCACCCGGTCAGCTTTTCATGCCGCTCGAGACCAGATCCCAAGTCCTGCAGTTCTGCCATTCCTCCAAATTGTCCTGCCACCCTGGAGTTCATTGGACTTTGGAACTCCGCCGTCACCACTTTTGGTGGCCCGCTGTCCAGGCAGACGTGAGGGAGTTTTTACAGACCTGTTCCATCTGTGCAAGGGGCAAGACATCTCACCAGCCTTCTGCTGGGCTGCTACAGCCACTCCCGACTCCTGGCTGTCCATGGTCACATATAGGTCTGGATTCTGCCATCCCAGGGTAACACAGTTGTCATCACAGTTGTGGATCTGTTCTCCAAGGCAGCCCACTTTGTGCCCCTGCCGAAGATTCCATCAGTCCTTGAGACTGCCGACCTTCTGGTCCTCCATGTGGTCCGGCTGCATGGCATCCCCAGGACATCATGTCTGACTGAGGGCCCCAGTTCACTTTGCAAGTGTGGCAAAGTTTCTGTTCTGCTCTTGGGGCCTCGGTCAGCCTATTGTCCGGGTTCCATCCCCAGACCAATGGGTAGGCAGAACGGGCGAACCAGTTCCTCAGATCCACCCTCCGGTGTGTCTCAGCCTCACACCCCACGGACTCGAGGGGTATGCATATTTCACCCTGGGTGAAATATGCACACAACTCCCAAGTTTCCTCAGCCACCGGACTCTCCCCTTTTGAAGCCTCTCTAGGCTACTAACCTCTGCTATTTCTATCCCAGGAAGCAGAAATATCCATCCCATCTGTCCAACTCCACCTCAGGATGTGCCGTTGGGTGTGGAGGACCGCCCGTTCTGTTCTGCTAAGGACCAAGACCTGGACTTGGAGCCATGCTGATCGGCACCAGACCCCCGCCCTGACTATCAGCTCGGGCAGGAGGTATGGCTTTCATCGCGGGACATCCTTCTCCAGACGGACTCTCCCAAGTTGTCACCCAGGTATATTGGGCGTTTGTTGTTGACCGAGTGGTCAGCCCTTCTGCTTCTCGGCTCTGGCTAAAACATTCTTTGCGGATCCACCCGGTCTTTCATATTCCCGGTTGAAGCCTGTGCACACCAGCCCTTTATGCCCTCCCACTCCTCCGTCTCCTCCTGCGCGGATCATGGATGGTCATCCAGCCTGGACCATGAGGAAGATACTGGACATTCATTGTCGGGGACGGTGTTTACACTATCTGGTGGACTGGGAGGGCTATGGACCTGAAGAACGCTCCTGGGTCAAGTGGGACCTCATCCTGGGCCCTTCCGTCATCCGGGACTTCTACCGGGACCATCCTGATCGTCCTGGTAGGTCACCTGGGGGCTCCCATTAAGGGGGTTACTGTTGTGGGCTGCCTGTTCCCGAAGCTGCTTCTGTCTCTCTCTCCTCTGCAGAGGTGGCGTGCCTCAAGCTGATCAACACACCTGCTTCTCATCTCATCAGTCACTGCATATAAACCCCAGCTCTTCACTTCATTGTCGCCAGAAACTCAGTGTATCTTCCATGGTATCTGGTCTCTTTTTTGTGCATTCCAACGCAGTGATTTTTCTGAGCTCCCACGCTCATTAGTTTGTGTGCTGCTACTTTCCCTGCAGCTTGTCTGAGTTTGCAAGCTCAGCATTTTTGTCTGTCTTTCTCTAGCTTTCAGCTCGTTCCAATATTTGGGACCAGGTCTATGAGAAACAGAAAAGATATTGTCTGTTTCTCATAGACCTGACTGTGAACTTGACTTACTTCTGAACTGTACTGGATTCGTGTGCTCAGCAAACCACTCACCTGTGTGTTCTCTCCAGATTCCACATCAACAGCTTGCAGGCGGCCACCTGGCTCCCAGATTGCATCATGCACTCCTCGCTCTGGTTCCAATGCCGTCCGGACTGTGGTTCCCTAGTTCCACCGCTGTGCGGGCCCTGTCTCCACCTTGCAAGGCTGCCAACTCCATTACACCATCCACACACATTCCATTGTCAATAAACTGGTTTTCTGATTCACTCCACTCTTGTTCCGAGCACTTGGGTTCTCCGTTCCACTCCGGTCCAAATCATAACACAATGAAAACACAGACTGGCCAAACAAAACAAAAATCGAACTGAAGTATGGCTAAAGTATGAAAAGTGATAAAAATACAAAGAGGTAAAGCAAAACAGAACAGAATAAACATGTGGCAAAAATAAAACAACTAATAAATCAAAGCTGGGGCAAATGGTTGGTAAAAAAAAGGAGGTGAAATAAAACCATAAACCAGATCCTGGCTGAAACCTGACAGACACGGACAAACATCTCTGTATAATAACAAGAAGCAAACCATAAAATGTCCGTTGTGTTGTGTGGGACGCTGAAGAGGAGGTACTGCTGGCCCACCACCACCAGATGGCACCCTGCTTGGAGTGCGGGCTTCAAGCACGAGAGGGCGTCGGAGCCACTGGGAGTGACAGCTGTCACTCATCATCAGCACCAGCTGTTACTCATACAACTCATCACCATCACCATAAAGGCCGGACTGCAACTCCACCTCCTCGCCGAGAAATCAGCTACCATAAGAGGTAATTTCTCTGCTGACTTAAAACTGAATAATAGTCTGAAACTCTTTTGCAGCCGTTTTCCTGTGGTTTGCCTTATCTGAGGGATTGGCGTTAGGTGTGACCAGCGACAGCTTCGCTTCACACTCCAACCAGATAAGTGGTTAGACAGGAGCTGCTCGAGTGTGTGATTGGAGGTGGAGGTGCTCCCTCCCAAAAGAACACAGACTGGGATTACTGAGTGTGCGAACTCACACTCATCAACTCTGTTTCTGTTCTCTGCCAGCAGTACCAGGTCTAACAGCTGGAGACGGTGGCCACCTGGGGATCCAGGACTTGGCGGCTCCGGTGTTCTTCAGATCCGTTGGTGGTGAGGGCCGTGTGGGATCTGGCTCGGTTCTGGACGGACGTCTCCTATCCTCAAGCCTGCCCACACATCACTCAACATATAATTGTCTGCAGTATCAAAAACTGTATTTGTCTGTATTCTGTTGTGCACTTCACAACATTAAATTGTTACTGTTTGGCTTATCCATTGCCCGTTCATTTAACGCCCCCTGTTGTGGGTCCGTGTTCCTACACTTTCACAACAGGATTTCTCGGCCAGTGTCATGGATCCCGAGGGGCGTCAACCATCGCTTGAACAGCCAATGGAAGAGCGAGGTGCACAGGCGTCGGCGGGAGGCGTGTTAGGTGAGCTGCAGCAAATCTTAACCGCTTTCACTGCTCGGTTGGACTTAGTCACCGAGCAGAATGTGATTCTCAATCGGAGGATGGAGGCTCTCACCGCCCAGGTGGAAGCACATGCTCAGGGCACTGCTGCAGCACCTCCTCCTGCTGACCGAATGCCAGAAACAGACGTTCCACTGGTCGTTCAACAAACCCCCCCACCTTCCCCTGTAGCATACATAAGCCCTCCGGAGCCATATGGAGGCTGTGTTGAGACGTGCGCGGACTTCTTGATGCAGTGCTCGCTCGTCTTTTCACAGCGTCCCGTCATGTACGCATCAGACGCTAGCCGGGTGGCTTACGTTATAAATTTGCTTTGAGTAGAGGCACCCGCCTGGGCTACGGCGCTCTGGGAGCAGAATTCACGGCTCCTAACGACATATGCTGGATTTGTGAGGGAGTTCAGACAGGTGTTCGACCACCCTCATAGAGGCGAGACCGCTTCAAGCGTGCTGCTGTCGATAAGACAGGGGTGTCGGAGCGCAGCGAAGTATGCAGTCGACTTCCGCATCACGGCAGCGCGAGCCGGCTGGAATGCTGTTGCACTCCGCGCCGCCTTTGCAAACGGACTGTCTCTGGTCCTTAAGGAGCACCTGGTGGCAAAGGACGAGCTGCGGGATTTAGACGGGCTTATCGACCTAGTTATACGGTTAGACAACCGATTACCAGAACACCGACGGGAGCGAGACGAAGGGCGTGGTCAGGCACAAGCCGTCCCTCTTCCTCCCGGGTCCGAAAGGGAGCCGTCTTCCCCACGCTACACAGCCAGGGCACTCCACGTGACGACAGCTCCCCCTGCTGACATTGCTATGGAAACGAGCAGGGCCAAAAGGCGATCAGATCAGAGACAAAGGAGGCTGTTCCGTGGGGAGTGTTTTCACTGCAGCTCAACCGAGCACACGCAGAAAAACTGCCCCAAACGGTCAATACAGCAGCACTCGTCCTTAGAGACTGGGCTAAGGGTGGGTCACAATACCCATGCTGGGAGACCCCGAAAATCTGCACGCATCCCAGTCACGATCCTGAGTGGGGATCTAACCCTTCACGACCCAGCACTGGTGGACACGGGGTCGGAGGGGAATCTGCTGGACAGCAGATGGGCAAGGGAAGTCAGGCTCCCTCTAGTGGCTCTACCTTCACCTTTGAAGGTACGGGCACTAGATGGCACCCTTCTTCCATTAATCACACACCAGACACAGCCAGTGACATTGGTGGTGTCTGGAAATCACAGGGAAGAGATTGTGTTTTATGTAACACCTTCTACCTCCCGTGTGATTTTGGGTTATCCTTGGATGATAAAACACAATCCCAGGATTGATTGGCCGTCTGGGGTTGATGGCCGTCTGTGGCTCAGTGGAGCGAAACTTGCCACCGGGAATGTCTCGGATCCTCGGTTCCGCCTGGTGTGACAGCTAGTGAGGAGGTTAAAGTCCCTCCCAATCTGACGGCGGTGCCAAGTGAGTACCACGATCTTACTGACGTTTTCAGCAAAGATCTAGCGCTCACCCTTCCCCCGCACCGTCCGTACGATTGTGCCATTGATTTGATCCCGGGCGTTGAGTACCCGTCCAGCAGGCTGTACAACCTCTCACGTCCTGAGCGAGAATCAATGGAGACCTACATCCGGGACTCATTAGCTGCCGGGCTGATCCGGAACTCCACCTCCCCGATGGGTGCAGGTTTCTTTTTTGTGGGCAAGAAAGACGGCGGACTCCGTCCATGCATTGATTACAGGGGGCTGAATGAGATCACGGTTCGCAACCGATACCCTCTGCCCCTGTTAGATTCAGTGTTCACACCCCTGCATGGAGCCCAAATTTTCACAAAGCTGGATCTTAGAAATGCGTACCACCTGGTCCGGATCCGGAAGGGAGACGAATGGAAGACGACATTTAACACCCCGTTAGGTCACTTTGAGTACCTGGTCATGCCGTTCGGCCTCACTAACGCCCCCGCGACGTTCCAAGCTTTGGTAAATGACGTCTTGTGGGACTTCCTGCATCGGTTTGTCTTCGTGTATCTAGACGATATACTCATCTTTTCCCCGGATCCTGAGACTCATGTTGCGCATGTACGTCAGGTCCTGCAGTGGTTGTTGGAGAACCGGCTGTTTGAGAAGGGCAAGAAGTGCGAGTTCCACCGTACTTCTTTGTCCTTCCTGGGGTTCATAATCTCCTCCAACTCTGTCGCCCCTGATCCGGCCAAGGTTGCGGCGGTGAGAGATTGGCCCCAACCAACAAACCGTAGGAAACTGCAACAGTTCCTCGGTTTTGCAAATTTCTACCGGAGGTTCATCAAGGGCTACAGTCAGGTAGTTAGCCCCCTGACAGCCCTGACCTCCACTAAAGTCCCCTTCACCTGGTCAGATCGGTGCGAAGCCGCGTTTAGGGAGTTGAAACGCCGGTTCTCGACTGCGCCAGTCCTGGTGCAGCCCGATCCAAATCGCCAGTTTATAGTTGAAGTGGATGCCTCTGACTCAGGGATAGGAGCCGTGCTATCCCAGAGCAGGGAGTCCGACAAGGTTCTCCACCCTTGTGCCTATTTCTCCCGCAGGTTGACCCCGGCTGAAAGGAATTATGACGTCGGCAATCGGGAACTTCTTATGGTGAAGGAGGCTCTAGAGGAGTGGAGACACCTGTTGGAGGAAGCTTCGGTACCGTTCACGGTTTTTACGGACCATCGGAACCTGGAGTACATCCAGACTGCCAAGCGTCTGAACCGGCAGCGCTTCTGGTGGGCATCTCTGGAAGCCGACGTCCGGGAGTACGTCCAGGCCTGCACCACCTGCGCCAGGGGCAAGGCGGACCACCACAAGATCCAAGGCCTCCTCCAGCCTCTGCCCGTGCCTCATTGCCCCTGGTCTCACATCAGTCTGGACTTCGTCACGGGCCTCCTGCCGTCCCAGGGCATGACTACCATCCTCACGATAGTGGACCGGTTCTCCAAGGTGGCCCACTTCGTGGCCCTCCCGAAGCTCCCGACGGCCCAGGAGACTGCAGACCTCCTGGTCCACCATGTCGTGCATCTGCATGGGATTCCATCAGACATTGTCTCAGATCATGGTCCTCAGTTCTCCTCCCAGGTCTGGAGGAGTTTCTGCAGGGAACTGGGGGCCACCGTAAGTCTCTCGTCCGGGTACCACCCCCAGACGAACGGACAGGCACAGCGGTCGAACCAGGAATTGGAGCAGGCCCTCCGCGCACCCGACAGCCTGGAGTGACCATCTGGTCTGGATTGAGTACGCTCATAATAGCCAAGTGTCATCTGCCACCGGCCTCTCCCCATTTGAGGTATGTTTGGGGTACCAGCCCCCATTGTTTCCACTCGTGGAGGGAGAGGTCGGGGTGCCCTCGGTCCAGGCCCATCTGAGGAGGTGCCGTCGGGTGTGGCGTACCACCTGCTCTGCCCTGCTCAAAGCCCGGACGAGGGCTAAGGCCCATGCAGACCGCCGGCGTGCCCCGGCCCCTATGTATCAGCCCGGGCAGGCGGTTTGGCTATCTACAAAGGACATCCCCCTACAAGTGGAATCCCAAAAACTGAAGGACAGATACATAGGACCCTTCACCATCCTAAAAGTCCTCAGTCCAGCCACAGTGAAGCTAAAGCTTCCAGCGTCACTGCGGATACATCCGGTCTTTCACGTGTCACGACTCAAACCCTGCCACACCTCTCCACTCTGTGCCCCTGGACCGGCGGCGCCGCCTGCCCGGATCATTGACGGGGAGCTGGCTTGGACTGTGCGCCGGCTCCTGGACGTCCGTCGGAAGGACCGAGGGTCCAGTATTTGCTGGACTGGGAAGGATACGGACCCAAAGAACGCTCCTGGGTGAAGAGGAGCGACCCGGCCCTCCTGGCCGACTTCTACACCCAGAAGGGGGGGGGGTCCTGTTGTGTGGGCTGCTGAAGAGGAGGTACTGCTGGCCCACCACCACCAGATGGCACCCTGCTTGGAGTGCGGGCTTCAAGCACGAGAGGGAGTCGGAGCCACTGGGAGTGACAGCTGTCACTCATCATCAGCACCAGCTGTCACTCATACAACTCATCACCATCATCATAAAGGCCGGACTGCAACTCCACCTCCTCGCTGAGAAATCAGCTACCATAAGAGGTAATTTCTCTGCTGACTTAAAACTGAATAATAGTCTGAAACTCTTTTGCAGCAGTTTTCCTGTGGTTTGCCTTATCTGAGGGATTGGCCTTAGGTGTGACCAGCGACGGCTTCGCTTCACACTCCAACCAGATAAGTGATTAGACAGGAGCTGCACGAGTGTGTGATTGGAGGTGGAGGTGCTCCCTCCCAAAAGAACACAGACTGTGGGATTACTGAGTGTGCGAACTCACACTCATCAACTCTGTTTCTGTTCTCTGCCAGCGGTACCAGGTCTGACAGCTGGAGACGGTGGCCACCTGGGGATCCAGGACTTGGTGGCTCTGGTGTTCTTCAGATCCGTTGGCGGTGAAGGCCGTGTGGGATCCGGCTCGGTGCTGGACGGACATCTCCTATTCTCAAGCCTGCCCACACGTCACTCAACATATAATTGTCTGTAGTACCAAAAACTGTATTTGTCTGTATTCCGTTGTGCACTTCACAACATTAAATTGTTACTGTTTGGCTTATCCATTGCCCGTTCATTTAACGCCCCTGTTGTGGGTCCGTGTTCCTACACTTTCACAACACATTGGGCTGTGCTGTGTGCACGAAATGTCAAGCTGAAGATCACTCTTTACCGAAGCCAAGATCACAGCCTTCAACTTTGGGGTTGACGGTGGGCAATAATAAGTATGTAGTTCCTGTTTCAAAAGATAACTGTGACTTGGGCTTACAGCCAGACTGCACCAGTCAGCTGTCAATGTAGTTGAACCTCCTCCAGTCATCAGGGGGAATCAAATGTATTAACCGATGTGATGACCTGCATTCAGGCAGCCTGGAATCCGTGTGGGTTGACATTCTGTTGCCAAGATCACGTTCCGTCCTGCTTGGAGTCTACGACGGTAACTTTTATGAACTGCTTACAAAATCTTGCAATAATATCAACAGCTTTGTTGAAAACAGTGACAGTTTAATTACCCTGTCACATGGAATAAACAGTCAGAGTTCGTGTGTGCGTGTGTGTGTGTGTGTGGGGGGGGGGGGGGGGGGGGGGGTGAGTGCAGTGCACACACATTGATGTTAGAACAGTGAGGAGCGCGTTGAGGAGACATTCTGTTAAAAAAGCTCTAGTTTAACAATGAAGAAACAAAAAGAAAATAATAATCACAAAAAACATATTTGAATGTGCACATGTCCATATGTGCCCATGCTGGTTTTCATTTGGGACAATTTACGCAAACTATTTACTCATTGTGCACATGCCAGACGGGGGCACGAAATGCAAGGTGACACAAGGCGGGGGGGAGGCATCGTTAGGGTTAGGAGAAAGGGTTAGGGTTAGAATAGGAAAATAAAAAAACTCATCACGGAAATGTCACTCACAAGTCGTGACGGGAGCAGACGGGTGTGAGACTGTGCTGCCCCGACCACACTGTTAGTCAGGATGAATGAGTCATGCATTGAACCAGGACACCCACCCACAATATAGTTAGATGGATTTGCACATCACATATGATTTGAATGTTGATGGAATGAAATTCTTACCACTTAGGTGCAAATTGAGCTTTAATGTTGGAATGTGATGTACCTGATGACGTTTGGATGATTGCGTTTCACACAGCTGGCATGGCTCATCTTAAGGTTGACTGGCACACTCCTGACTGATTGCCCAGCTCCCGCTGGAATGCCCCTGTTGCCAAGAAGCCCAGCATGGTCAGCACCTGTGTGGACACAGACAGTCCCTGGCTCCTCACCATATTGCGCTCTGGGCCGACTACAGTTCTGCGCACAACTCCAGTAACAGTGGCTTTGGTAACAGAAATCAGCTTATGAGCCAGTTATTGTCAGTTGCGAGTAAATCCTCATGTTCCCTGAATACACACTCAAGTCAGATTGTACCATTTGCAAGGTCCTCTGACAACGCTAACGCAGCCACTGTTAGCACCATTGTATGCCTCATGTTGTGCATGTTTTTGTATCTACCATATAACTGCAAACACGTGGGTGTGCTAATTGTTCATCAGTGTGTCTCTGATGTGCACATCACTTTGATGACTTTATGCTATCACACTATTAATGGTACCCAGCATCACCTCTATGAGTCAGCAGACGAACAATAGCTGTACCGCATATTTCCTCTGTCATTTCACTTTTAATACATCTGAATGCTGGCGCTGAAACAGACGTATGTCACATTTTTGTGCGTATGCAGCCTTTGTACATGAGGCCCCTGCCTAAGTGACTGGTAGCAAGGAAAAGCTGCAGTGTCTCGGCCCTTCATGGCACATGACTGCCCACCCCTGGGTGAAATAGAGGTTAGAAGGACTACTTTATCCTTGGTTGGAAGTTCTTCTAGGAGACAGACAGTCCAAAATCAAACCTGTGCCTGCCAAGGCTGTGCCACACATGCCACACAGTGCATCTGGGGGACTCACAAGCTATGCTGGTGAGACGGTGGGAAGATGACTGCACATCCCTTTCTCATCGAACAGATTCATCTGTGCTGATCAGGCAGACTGGTGAATTAGAATATAGAAGCACTATACTCATGTCCTGTGGCCACAGGGGAATGGTCATGGGAGCAGGTGCAGGACTCAGCTGGAAGCTCTTAGCCACAGGCCTGCATGCAGACACCTGCAGGGTGACGGTCATCCCTCACAGACAGGGGCAGACGCGGCACACGCATCCTCCTGCAGTGACAGAGCAGAGCTTTTCAGGGAAAGCACCGTTTACCCACAAGGGGAATAACCGCATCTTTATAGAATGGTACATAGTATCACAAGTGTATGACGTGTGTGATATGCGAATCATACACACATGATACACATATCACACACGTGATATACATATCATACATGTATCACACGTGTATGATTTGTGTGATATGCATTTGACACGTGTATCACAGCCATATCATACACGTGTGATGAGGGCATGATATCTGCACACTTGGTCTACACTAGCAGCAATCAAGCAGAAACTTACCACATACATGGTGTCTCTTACAGTAATTGGCAACATATGTATGGAAGATCGAACCTCCCAGTACCACCCAGCAACTTGTTGACCCACTTGGCAGCAACAGTTGTGAAAGAGTTATTAAAGTGCACAGCAACGTCAGAGAGAGACAGAGATCTTTTCAACATTGATATCAAGACCTAGATTATTACATTTATTCAAATGTTTATGTTCTTTACGTTGTTCGAGATGGAGTCGTGAATTTCACTGGTCATCCAAGGTTCAGACCTTTGGTTCTGCTCTCACTGATAACATGTACAAAGGCTGTGTAAGCACAAAAATGTGGCGTACGTCCGTCTCCATGCCAATGTT
This sequence comes from Thalassophryne amazonica, assembly GCF_902500255.1. Classification (NCBI taxonomy): domain Eukaryota; kingdom Metazoa; phylum Chordata; class Actinopteri; order Batrachoidiformes; family Batrachoididae; genus Thalassophryne; species Thalassophryne amazonica. The sequence continues at coordinate 128,556 of NW_022986311.1, read as the reverse complement.
TAGATGTATCAAAAGTGAAGCCCTCGTTGCCCACCGATGATTTAAGGGCCCTGTCCCACTGGTGTTTAGGAGGAATTGCATATGGATTGCGCACAAAATTGGATCATATTCGCTTAACATCCACAATATGCGTGAAACATGCTTGTATGAGTCGGCCAACACCCGCACACATCCGCAATTATCCGCAGAGGCATGTTTTTCCGTTACCAGGATCTTTGAGCTGCACAAAATTTTGGCTGCGGATGACATCCGCCTTACATACTCAATACATACACAATACATACTCAATCTATGCACTGTATATTCGCAGTCATCTGCTGATATCTGCAACTGACATGGATTTGCGGCTTGGCAGTGGACTGGGACAGTATGTAAAATGGATATTTTGCGTGCCCATCATGTCCACATCACGAACTAAAATAAGTTGTAGCGACTGCATACAGACTGGCCACGAATAAAGCATTTTTATTACGTCTGCTTTGCATCTGATTTGCAGCGGATGCAAATCAGATGTGCTGTGTTCACAGCTGGACACTGTTCTTTGTTCTACTGGCTGCCACACGCTCTGCGCTGGATGCTGCCTATATAAAATAATTATTTTGTGGCGGATTAATCATTTTATTCTGCAAATTGCCTGTTGAAAACGGCTCTAATCACTTCCAGAATCACAGAGTATGCTTTCTGCAGCTGGAGCCATTTGCATATCTGTAAAGCATTTTGAGCCGTCTAAAAAGGTAATCATTTGACTTGTTTACATTGTCAAGGCTTGATAAAACAGTTGCATGTTTTTTCCTTCTTGTCTGCAGCTGTTACAGTATTTATTCCTATGTTTATAACAAATTTAACTTCTTGTTATAATCATTCAGACGAGCTGCGCTCTGATGCGATCCGCTGACAACTCGCACTGTTCACTGCTTGTTTACTCCAATACTCCAATCAACTTGTCAAAGTCCAACAAATACTCCAGAGGCTGTATTGTTTGTGTGAATAGTGATGCTGATGGCGCCAGTGCGCTTCATTTATGACCACAATGAAGCTGCCATGCACGGGCAACACGTGCGCGATGCATCATAATACACCCATAATACTGCCGTGATAATTGCAATGTGTTGGATCAGTTTCCTCACTACATGTGTTATACAACTGTGATTGTTATCATTATATTCGGTATATATTATTAATATATCCGTAATTCATAATGGGACATTCGTGATTTTTGGCCATTTTTGTTGCGGCCAGCTATGAGCGCCCGTACTTTGTATACTCAATTCATGCACAATTAATCCTCTCCCCAGTGGGATAGGGTCCTAACACACAGCTAGGACAAGCAGCAGAGAGTAACAGAAGGTGTCCACACAGTGGTGGGTGGAGCCAGCTGGACCTCTGGGGCCGCATCTTGCTCTGAGTTCGCCTACATGTCAGCTTTGGCTCATGAAACCCAAATCACTGGGGTGGCCAGAGTGGGGGAGATGTAGGGTCATGTTTTGCGGGTGGATAGAAGCTGGTCAGAGAGAGAAGTTGGTCAGAGACAGAAGCTGGTCAGAGAGAGAAGTTGGTCAAAGACAGAAGTTGGTCAAAGACAGAAGCTGGCCAGAGACAGAAGTTGGTCAGAGAGAGAAGCTGGTCAAAGACAGAAGCTGGTCAGAGACAGAAGTTGGTCAGAGGGAGAAGGTGATAAAAGACAGAAGTTGGTCAAAGACAGAAGTTGGTCAGAGACGGAAGCTGGTAAGAGACAGAAGTTGGTCAGAGAGAGAAGTTGATCAGACAGAGAAGTTGGTCAGACACAGACACTGGTCAGAGACAGAAGCTGGTCTAAGAGAGAGAAGTTGGTCAGAGACAGAAGTTGGTCAAAGGGAGAAGCTGGTCAGAGAGAAGTTGGTCAGAGACAGAAGCTGGTCAGAGAGAGATATTGGTCAAGAGAGAGAAGGTGGTCAGAGACAGAAGTTGGTCAGAGACATAAATTTATCAAAGACAGAAGCTGGTCAGAGACAGAAGTTGGTCAGAGGGAGAAGGTGATAAAAGACAGAAGTTGGTCAAAGACAGAAGTTAGTCAGAGACAGAAGTTGGTCAGAGAGAGAAGTTGGTCAGACAGAGAAGTTGGTCAGACACAGACACTGGTCAGAGACAGAAGCTGGTCTAAGAGAGAGAAGTTGGTCAGAGACAGAAGTTGGTCAAAGACAGAAGCTGGTCAGAGACATAAATTTATCAAAGACAGAAGCTGGTCAGAGACAGAAGTTGGTCAGAGACAGAAGTTAGTCAGAGACGGAAGCTGGTCAGAGACAGAAGTTGGTCAGAGAGAGAAGTTGGTCAGACAGAGAAGTTGGTCAGAGACAGAAGTTGGTCAAAGAGACAGAAGCTGGTCAGAGACAGAAGTTGGTCAGAGACAGAAGGTGGTCAGAGACAGAAGTCGTTCAAAGACAGACGAGGGTCACAGAGAGAAGTTGGTAAGAGAGAGAAGTTGGTAAGAGAAAGAAGCTGGTCAGAGAGAGAAGTTGGTGAGAGACAGAAGTTGTTCAGAGAGAGAGAAGCTGGTCACAAAGAGAAGTTGGTCAGAGAGAGAAGCTGGTCACAAAGAGAAGTTGGTCAGAGAGAGAAGCTGGTCAGAGACAGAAGTTGGTCAGAGAGAGAAGCTGGTCAGAGACAGAAGTTGGTCAGAGAGAGAAGTTGGTCAGAGACAGAAGCTGGTCAGAGAGAGAAGCTGGTCAGAGACAGAAGTTGGTCAGAGAGAGAAGTTGGTGAGAGACAGAAGTTGTTCAGAGAGAGAGAAGCTGGTCACAGAGACAGAAGCTGGTCAGAGAGAGAAGCTGGCAAGAGACAGAAGCTGGTCAGAGACAGACGTTGGTCAGAGAGAGATGTTGGTAAAAGAGAGAAGCTGGTCAGAGACAGAAGTTGGCAAGAGAGAGAAGCTGGTCAAAGACAGAAGTTGGTCAGAGACAGAAGTTGGTCAGAGAGAGAAGCTGGTCAGAGAGAGAAGCTGGTCAGAGAGAGAAGTTGGTGAGAGACAGAAGTTGGTCAGAGAGAGAAGTTGGTGAGAGACAGAAGCTGGTCAGAGAGAGAAGTTGGTCAGAGAGAGAAGTTGGTGAGAGACAGAAGCCGGTCAGAGACAGAAGTTGGTCAGAGAGAGAAGCTGGTCAGAGAGAGAAGTTGGTGAGAGACAGAAGTTGGTCAGAGAGAGAAGTTGGTCAGAGAGAGAAGTTGGTGAGAGACAGAAGCCGGTCAGAGACAGAAGTTGGTCAGAGAGAGAAGCTGGTCAGAGAGAGAAGTTGGTGAGAGACAGAAGTTGGTCAGAGAGAGAAGTTGGTGAGAGACAGAAGCTGGTCAGAGAGAGAAGTTGGTCAGAGAGAGAAGTTGGTGAGAGACAGAAGCCGGTCAGAGACAGAAGTTGGTCAGAGAGAGAAGTTGGTCAGAGACAGAAGCCGGTCAGAGACAGAAGTTGGTCAGAGACAGAAGTTGGTCAGAGAGAGAAGTTGGTGAGAGACAGAAGCTGGTCAGAGAGAGAAGTTGGTGAGAGACAGAAGTTGGTCAGAGAGAGAAGTTGGTGAGAGACAGAAGCTGGTCAGAGAGAGAAGTTGGTGAGAGACAGAAGTTGGTCAGAGAGAGAAGTTGGTCAGAGAGAGAAGTTGGTGAGAGACAGAAGCCGGTCAGAGACAGAAGTTGGTCAGAGAGAGAAGCTGGTCAGAGAGAGAAGTTGGTCAGAGAGAGAAGTTGGTGAGAGACAGAAGCCGGTCAGAGACAGAAGTTGGTCAGAGACAGAAGTTGGTGAGAGACAGAAGTTGGTCAGAGAGAGAAGTTGGTCAGAGAGAGAAGTTGGTCAGAGACAGAAGCTGGTCAGAGAGAGAAGTTGGTCAGAGAGAGCAGTTGGTGAGAGACAGAAGCCGGTCAGAGACAGAAGTTGGTCAGAGAGAGAAGTTGGTCAGAGAGAGAAGCTGGAAAGTGAGAGCAGTTGGTGAGAGACAGAAGTTGGTGAGAGACAGAAGTTGTTCAGAGAGAGAGAAAAGCTGGTCAAAGAGACAGAAGGTGGTCAGAGAGAGAAGCTGGCAAGAGACAGATGTTGGTAAGAGACAGAAGTTGTTCAGAGAGAGAGAAGCTGGTCACAGAGACAGAAGCTGGTCAGAGAGAGAAGTTGGTCAGAGAGAGAAGTTGGTCAGAGAGAGAAGTTGGTCAGAGACAGAAGCTGGTCAGAGACAGAAGTTGGTCAGAGAGAGAAGCTGGTCAGAGACAGAAGTTGGTCAGAGAGAGAAGTTAAGAGACAGAAGTTGGTCAGAGAGAGAAGCTGGTAAGAGAGAGAAGCTGGTAAGAGACAGAAGCTGGTCAGAGAGAGACGTTGGTAAGAGAGAGAAGCTGGTCAGAGACAGAAGTTGGTCAGAGAGAGAAGTTGGTCAGAGACAGAAGCTGGTCAGAGAGAGAAGTTGGTAAGACAGAGAAGCTGGTCAGAGACAGAAGTTGGTCAGAGACAGAAGATGGTCAGAGACAGAAGATGGTCAGAGAGAGAGAGAAGCTGGTCACAGAGAGAGAAGCTGGTCAGAGACAGAAGTTGGTCAGAGATAAAGGTTGGTCAGAGAGAGAAGCTCGTAAGAGAGAGAAGCTGGCGAGAGACAGAAGTTGGCATGAGAGAGAAGCTGGTCAGAGACAGAAGCTGGTAAGAGAGAGAAGCTGGTCAGAGACAGAAGTTGGATAGAGAGAAGAGTTGGATAGAGAGAGAGGCTGGTCAGACAGAAGTTGGTCAGAGATAAAAGTTGGTCAGAGATAAAAGTTGGTCAGAGAGAAGCTGGTCAGAGACAGAAGTTGGTCAGAGAGAGAAGTTGGTCAGAGACAGAAGTTGGCATGAGAGAGAAGCTGGTCACAGACAGAAGCTGGTCACAGACAGAAGCTGGTCACAGACAGAAGCTGGTCACAGACAGAAGCTGGCGAGAGACAGAAGCTGGTGAGAGACAGAAGCTGGCGAGAGACAGAAGGTGGTCAGAGACAGAAGTTGGTCAGAGACAGAAGTTGGTCAGAGACAGAACGTGGTCAGAGAGAGAAGGTGGTCAGAGAGAGAAGGTGGCGAGAGGGAGAAGGTGGCGAGAGGGAGAAGGTGGCGAGAGACAGAAGTTGGCGAGAGACAGAAGTTGGCGAGAGAGAGACAGAAGCTGGTGAGAGAGAGACAGAAGCTGGTCACAGAGAGAGAAGCTGGTCAGAGACAGAAGTTGGTCAGAGACAGGAGTTGGATAGAGAGAAGAGTTGGTAAGAGAGAGAAACTGGTCAGAGACAGAAGTTGGTCAGAGATAAAGGTTGGTCAGAGAGAGAAGCTCGTAAGAGAGAGAAGCTGGCGAGAGACAGAAGTTGGCATGAGAGAGAAGCTGGTCAGAGACAGAAGCTGGTCACAGACAGAAGCTGGTCACAGACAGAAGCTGGCGAGAGACAGAAGCTGGCGAGAGACAGAAGTTGGTCAGAGACAGAAGTTGGTCAGAGACAGAAGTTGGTCAGAGACAGAAGGTGGTCAGAGACAGAAGGTGGTCAGAGAGAGAAGGTGGCGAGAGGGAGAAGGTGGCGAGAGGGAGAAGGTGGGCGAGAGACAGAAGTTGGCGAGAGACAGAAGTTGGCGAGAGAGAGACAGAAGCTGGTGAGAGAGAGGCAGAAGCTGGTCAGAGAGAGACAGAAGCTGGTCAGAGAGAAAAGTTGGTCAATGAGAGCAGTTGGCGAGAGAGAGAAGTTGGCGAGAGAGAGAAGTTGGCGAGAGAGAGAAGTTGGCGAGAGAGAGAGAGAAGCTGGTGAGAGAGAGGCAG
>NW_022986311.1:70000-122291 GCF_902500255.1 Thalassophryne amazonica | reverse complement strand
ACAGATTTTCAAAGAGAGATGTTTGTCAGAGAGAGAAGCTGGTCAGAGACATCAGTTGGTCAGAGAGAGAGGTTGGTAAGAGAGAGAAGCTGGTCAGAGACATCAGTTGGTCAGAGAGAGAGGTTGGTAAGAGAGAGAAGCTGGTCAGAGACAGAAGCTGGTCAGAGAGAGAAGTTGGTAAGAGAGAGAAGCTGGTCAAAGAGACAGAAGATGGTCAGAGAGAGACGTTGGTCAGAGACAGAAGTTGGTTAGAGACAGAATTTGGTCAGACAGCGAATTTGGTCAGAGAGAGAAGCTGGTAATAGATGATAGTTGATCAGACAGAGAAGCTGATCAGAGAGAGAAGTTGGTTGGACAGAGGTTAGTCAGAGAGACAGAAGTTGGTCAGAGAAAGAAGTTGGTCAGAGACAGAATTTGGCCAGACAGCGAATTTGGTAAGCTAGAAGCTGGTCAGAGAGAAAGTGGTCAGAGACATCAGTTGGTCAGAGAGAGAATTTGGTCAGAGAAAGAAGCTCATCAGAGAGAGAAGTTGGTCAGAGACAGAAGTTGGACAGAGACAGAAGCTGGTAAAAGAGAGAACTTGGTCAGAGACAGATGTTGGTCAGAGATAGACGTTGGTCAGAGAGAGAAGCTGGTAACAAACAGAAGTTGGGAAAAGAGAGAAGCTGGCCAGAGACAGATTTTGTTCAAAGAGAGATGTTGGTCAGAGAGAGAAGTTTGTCAAAGAGAGAAGTTGGTCAGAGAGAGAAGCTGGTCAAAGACAGAAGTTGGTCAGAGAGAGAAGCTGGTCAGAGAGAGAAGCTGGTCAAAGACAGAAGTTGGTAAGAGAGAGAACCTGGTCAGAGACAGAAGCTGGTCAGAAATAGAGGTTGGTTAGAGAGAGAAGCTGGTCAGAGACAGAAGCTGGTCAAAGAGACAGAAGATGGTCAGAGAGAGAAGTTGGTAAGAGAGAGAAGCTGGTCAAAGAGTCAGAAGATGGTCAGAGAGAGAAGTTGGTCAGAGACAGAAGTTGGTTAGAGACAGAATTTGGTCAGACAGCGAATTTGGTAAGAGAGAGAAGCTGGTCAGAGAGAGAAGCTGGTAATAGATGATAGTTGATCAGACAGAGAAGCTGATCAGAGAGAGAAGTTGGTTGGACAGAGGTTAGTCAGAGAGACAGAAGTTGGTCAGAGACAGAAGCTGGTCAAAGAGAGAACTTGGTCAGAGACAGAATTTGGCCAGACAGCGAATTTGGTAAGCTAGAAGCTGGTCAGAGAGAAAGTGGTCAGAGACATCAGTTGGTCAGAGAGAGAATTTGGTCAGAGAAAGAAGCTCATCAGAGAGAGAAGTTGGTCAGAGACAGAAGTTGGACAGAGACAGAAGCTGGTAAAAGAGAGAACTTGGTCAGAGACAGATGTTGGTCAGAGATAGACGTTGGTCAGAGAGAGAAGCTGGTAACAAACAGAAGTTGGGAAAAGAGAGAAGCTGGCCAGAGACAGATTTGTTCAAAGAGAGATGTTGGTCAGAGAGAGAAGTTTGTCAAAGAGAGAGGTTGGTCAGAGAGATAAGTTGGTCAGAGAGAGAAGCTGGTCAAAGACAGAAGTTGGTCAGAGAGATAAGTTGGTCAGAGAGAGAAGCTGGTCAGAGACAGAAGTTGGTCAGAGAGAGAGGTTGGTAAGAGAGAGAAGCTGGTCAGAGACATCAGTTGGTCAGAGAGAGAAGCTGGTCAGAGACAGAAGTTGGTCAGAGAATGACCTTCGTCAGAGAGAGAAGTTGGTCAGAGACAGAAGTTGGTGAGAGAGATAAGTTGATCAGAGATAGAAGTTGGTTGGACAGAGATTAGTCAGAGAGAGAAGTTGATCAGAGATAGAAGTGGGTCAGAGACAGAAGTTGGTAAGAGAGAGAAGCTGGTCAGAGACAGAAGTTGGTGAGAGAGATAAGTTGATCAGAGATAGAAGTTGGTTGGACAGAGATTAGTCAGAGAGAGAAGTTGATCAGAGATAGAAGTGGGTCAGAGACAGAAGTTGGTAAGAGAGAGAAGCTGGTCAGAGACAGAAGTTGGTGAGAGAGATAAGTTGATCAGAGATAGAAGTTGGTTGGACAGAGATTAGTCAGAGAGAGAAGTTGATCAGAGATAGAAGTGGGTCAGAGACAGAAGTTGGTAAGAGAGAGAAGCTGGTCAGAGACAGAAGTTGGTCAGATACAGAAGCTGGACAGAGAGAGAAGTTGGTCACACAGAGAAGTTGGGAAGAGAGAGAAGCTGGTCAGAGACAGAAGTTGGGAAAAGACAGAAGTTGGTCAGAGAGAGAATCTGGTCAAAGACAGAAGTTGGTCAGAGAGAGAAGTTGGTCAGAGATAGAAGGTGGTCAGAGACTGAGGTTGGTCAGCGAGAGAAGTTGGTCAGACACAGACGTTGGTCAGAGCGAGAAGCTGGTAACAGAGAGAAGGTGGTCAGAGACAGAAGTTGGTCAGCGAGAGAAGTTGAATCCTATTCAATTTAACTTTAGAATAGTGTAAACGATGTAGAATTTTGAATTGTATTAATTGATGTCTGCTGTTAATAGAACAAGAGTGAACCTTAGATAAACATTTATCCCACATACTCTCACAGTTCAACACCCAGCTCCTCACTCCATGTATCTCTGATCTTCACTGTATGTGCCCTGATGGCACTATTGAATACGTGTACAATTTTTGAAATAAGATGTTCGCAGCAAGAAGGGCTTTTGATCACATGGTACAGATCATGCTCCATAGGAAGCTCTCTAAAATTTGGAATCTTAGATTGGATGTAGTGTCTGACTTGCAAGTAGTGATAAAAATGTGAATGAGAAAGGTTAAACTTCTGTTTCAGTTGGGCAAATGATGCAAATTCACCATCTATGTACAGATCTTCAAGTACAGTTATATATAATACACAGTACAGTCATATAATGTTTTTGGTCATTTCCCTTCACTTTTAATTTGTAATCATCCTGAGCAGGAGTGGAGCAAGGACATCACAAAAGTTCTTAAAAAATTCTGAGCTGAATCCGTCAGGACCACATGCCTTGCCAGATGGGAATGATTTTATGGCTGTGATGACTTCCTGCAATGTAAAGTCAGAGTTGAGATGGTCCCTGGCAGCATCATCCAGCCTAGGTAGGGAGAGAGTGTCAAAAAAATCATTTAAATGAGATTGTTCTGTATGTTGTTTTGAAGAATAAAGTTCCTCATAAAGCTCCTTAAACGGTTGTTAATATCTGTAGGGTTTGTTAAAAGAGTACCTGATTTAGACTTAATTTTGTAAATTGCTCTGGAGGCTTGGGAGCCCTTAAGTTGTTGTGCTAACAGTTTACTTGGTTTATCTCCCAGTTCAAAGTGCTTTTGCCTAAGTTTCAATAGTAAGTTGTTAACTTGATCACTCATAATGCTACTGTATTCATATTTAAACTTCAATATTTTTCTATAATCATCAGGAGATTTAGAGATTTGGTATGTTCTCTCCAGAGCTGGAAGCGCACTGTTAATCTCAGAGAGTCTTCTGTCTTTTTCTTTCTTTAGGTTTGAGGTGTAGGATATTATTTCACCACGAATAACAAACAGCTTTTAATGATTCCCATAGTGTTGAATCTGACACTTCATTGTTATCATTAAGTTCAACAAAATCCTTCAGTTTAGCAGTAATGTTTCACAAACTGTTCATCACTGAGTAGAGTTGGACTGAAGCGCATGAGTAAGATTGTTTTGGCAGGGAGAGATTAAGAGATATTGTTAAAGGGCTATGATCCGACATTAAAATATTATGGTATTTAGAATTAGAGACATGAGAAATAAGATTAGAACTAGTTAAAAAATAGTCTATTCGACTATAAGACTTGTGCACATTTGAACAAAATGAGTACTCCCTGTCTGTAGGATGTTGAATTCTCCAAATATCAACCAAATTTCTAGATTTCATAAGATTATTTAGAATACGTACAGAGGCAATTTCTGGAGGAGGGCACGAAGACAGTCGATCCAAATGAGAATCAAGATAGCAGTTTACATCTCCAGCAATTATTATGTTTGAGTCATTGTCATCTGGTAGCAAGTTAAAGATTTTTATAAAAAGTTGGGCTCATCAGTGTTTGGGCCATAAACGTTCAGAAAAGTAAGTTGAACAGAATTTATCGAACCAGAAATCATTAAGAATCTGCCAAGAGGGTCACTGATAACAGAGGTCAGCTGGAATGGAACATCTTTTTTAAACAGTATTGCCACACCACGAGCACTAGAAGTGAATGGAGACTGATATATTTGAGATACCCAACTGCATTTTAGTTTATGTTGTACTGCCGCTTTAATATGAGTCTCCTGGAGGAAAACTATATCAGCTTACAAAGACTTCAGATGTTTAAACACTTTTCCCCTTTTCACAACACTTCCAAGCCCTTTAACATTCCATTCTGTAAAACTCTATTTCCTGCCTGTAAAATACCCTGCGTCCTATGCATTTATAACGGATGAGGTAAAAGAAATGCAGGGATGAAAGAATATAAAACACATATTCAGTACTGTCAACATTAATATTACAATGAGACAAGAGCACCTGAGCCACAGAATATTAACAATAAGAAGAACATAGTAACACCCCAAGTCCCCCCAGTCCCCAAAAATGCGTCTCCCAGAACCTGACGCATGGATTCCCATCTTCATCCACATAGGAACTGCCGGACAGGTCGTAACGACGTTCTCAACATTCCCCCACCATATTGTAGATGCATTACACACACCCAGATTAGGTCACCTCTTATTCCTTTTCGGAGGACTCGTGCTGCTCCAAGGACCAAACCGCCTCCTTAGCATCATTGAAGATTGCAGGTGCTTCACCGTTACGCCAGAACACGTGGAGCCTGGCTGGATACCATAGTGTGTGTTTAATCTTCCGGTCTTGAAGGGTCTGCATCACATCTCGAAAGGCACGTCTTTGGCTCATCACTTCACTGGTGTAGTCAGGAAAAATCACAACCTTCTTTCTGTTGTACATCCATCCCTGTTGTATTCTGCTGCGCTGTAAAATCAGCGCTTTCTCCTGGAAGTGATGAATCCGGGCCAAGATAGTGCGTGTGCAGTGAGCCCGATCAACTTTCACAGGATGTGTTAAGTGCTCTTTTCCTACCAGCTCTGGGATCAGTCTGGAGACAAAATCAGTTGGGTTGCCTTTTTCTGCCCCCTCTTCGATTCCAACAGTTTTTATATTGTGCCTGCATGAGCAAGCTTCAAGGTCTAGAAGCTTATTTTGGAGCTGGCTGGCATGCTTTGTCAGTGTCTTGTATTTATTTTCCAGGGTTGTCACACGCAGGTCAAGGGTACATGTGGCTTGCTCTTGACTGTCCAGTCTTCCTTTCAGATTAGCTTGCTCAGAGAGAAGGGACTCAAACCTTGTGTCAAATGCATCAAAACGCTCATCAATTTTCCCTAAAATGGACGTGGACATCTCCTTGCACATCTCTTTACATATAGCATAGGTCTTGTCTTCCCCCGGGTTAGCTTTGAGTGTATGAGCTGGCTCATTCAGGTGGCTAGTGCTAGCATTAGCCCCACCAGCATTAACCCCACTAGCATTAGCTCCACTAGCAGTAGCATTGCTAACATACCCTTCCATGGTTCTGGTCTTGCTTGGAGCTCTGGTCTTTGGTGGCATTTTACAAAAAAGTAACGCTCATGATGTGAGAAATGTGTAGAAGCAGTAAGTTGCTTATTGAGAGTCCTTTAGTGGTATATTTTGAGGTTATTCAGGATTTTGGTGGAGAGCACTTGCAAAACACGTCTACATCCTATGTCTGTGCACTAGCACCCCCCTGCAGTGTAGAGTTTTAACTTGCACTTGTAGATGTCACGACAAACCACTGTCAGTGTTAACTGACAATGGTTTTCTGAAGTGTTCCTGAGCCCATGCAGTAAGATCCTTTACACGATGTAGGCTTTTAATACAGTGCCGCCTGAGGGATTGAAGGTCATGGGCATTTAATGTTGGTTTTCAGCCTTCCTGCTTATGAGTAGAAAGTTCTCCAGATGCTATGAATTTTCTGCTTACATTATGGACTGTCGATGATGGAATCCCTAAATTCCTTGCAATTGAACGTTGAGAAAGATTGTTCTTAAACTGTTGGACTATTTTTTCATGTAATTGTTCATAAAGTGGTCATCCTTGCCCCGTCTTTGCTTGTGAATGGCTGAGCCTTTTGGGATGCTCCTTTTATACCCAAACTGTCATGCTCGGCCCTGGCTTGGAGTATAGGTCTTAGCTCTTTTTCTGTCACTTATTTATCTTGGTTTGCACCACTTTGTTTTGCCCTCCTGCACTCTCTTACCTTTCTTTCCTCATCTTTGATTCACAAAATCACACCCCTTTCAAGGACGTTCCACACACCTGCTTCACATCACCTTGATTAGTTTGCTCCTTATTTAAACCCTCACAGTTCCACAGCTCACTGCCCGATTGTTGACTTCGTTCACTTTCTTTCCTCTCGTTCTTGTCCAGTTTGTTCTTGTGTGTTTGACCTTGCTTTTGTGCTCCGATCTCCGCCTTGCGGTATCCTGAACTCCGCCTGTATTTTGACTCTGCTTTGGTTTTGTTTGCTTTATACCTCGATGCCATGTGAATGAACCCTGCCTGGTTTATGGACCATGTCCCACCCTGTACCATGTCTGATACCTCTGCTCCCATGTCTGACTACCTGTGTACCGAACCCAATGCCTGGTTTATAGATAAAGGCTTTTATTAATTTAAACCAACCATGCCTGTGAGTCTGCATGTGTCTCCTACTGCTTCAGGGTTCAGCCCACCATGAGTCCTGACACAATCATGACACTCACCTGTTTCCAGTTAACCTGTTCACCTGTGGAATGTTAAAAAACGGGTGTTCTTTGAGGATTCATCAACTTTCCCAGTCTTTTGTTGCCCCTGTTGCAGTTTTTTTTAAACATGTTGCAGACATCCATTTCAAAATGAGCAAATATTTGCACAAAAACAATAAAGTTGATCAGTTTGAACATTAAATATCTTGTCTTGTGGTGTATTCAACTGAATATAGGTTGAAGAGGATTTGAAAATCATTGTATTCTGTTTTTATTTACATTTCACACAACATCCCAACTTCATTGGAATTGGGGTTGTAGTGTAAACATAAATTTCTGCTACTTTTTGGGTGGATATTTTAGGGGAAAATCTTAAATATTAAGGTAGTAATGTGTGTAACACATGCTTCAATAGAAGAATGACTCATGCTTGTAACAAAACTGTTTCAAGTTCAGTTATTATTTCTATCCCTCATTTGGGTTAATGTTGGGGTCTGGAATTAGCCCTGTATTTTCATATCTGTCGGTATTTTCAAAAACAAACATTTGCCATTTGCTACAACTCTATTTTGTGACATAGTTTAACCAGTCATAACTAAAAGTGCACCAAGCATTGAATTCAAGACCGTAACCAAGGAGCTAATTGTTCCTGTCTGAAAGATATAAACATATGTAGCACGTAAGGGCATGTTTATTCAAATTTGCAATTCATGGATGTTTTGTATAAGAGTTACATTGTATCCTGTGGTCTTTTAATGGCAATTTCAGGACCACTTCTAAATTATAAAAAAAAAATAATAACATAAAAAATAGCTGTTTGTGAAAAAAAAACAAAAACTTTTTTTTTGGGGGGGGGAGCGCTTGGAGGGGGTCTTGCCCGGGGGGTAATTTAGTGTAGAACCGCCACTGGCCGAACACAATACATACACATGTAATTTGGTCACTTTTCAAAGGGTCGGACTCGTCAGTAAAGTCAGTTTAATGTACAATGGGTCATTTCAGCTCAGCTTGGGGTGTAAATCTCACCGTTCCAGGCAGTGAGAGCTGTCAGCTGGCTTTAAGAAACAAGTTCAAGACAAAACAAAACCAGCTGATTTCAATAGACAATGCAGCCTGAGTTTGTTTTCATCGGACAGCCAGTCGCGCAGATATGAATTCTTGCCTTCGGAAGTGACGTGTCCCCGCGGCAACCTATAGGGAGAAAGGATCGAATCTACGTATCTGAACTGACCTAAGAATGAGTTTTCCCATCTTAAATGTAAAGAACGGCGGAGAAATCGTAGGGAGAATCCCAAGCGCAGAGCATGACTTTAACCCTGACAGCGCGAGACCCGAGACCGCTGCAGCGCGAGACCCGAGACCGCTGCAGCGCGAGACCCGAGACCGCTGCAGCGCGAGACCCGAGACCGCTGCAGCGCGAGACCCGAGACCGCTGCAGCGCTTCAACCTTCCAAGATTGGGGGGGGGGGGCTCAGCGCTCCAGGTCACGTGACCAAAACCAGTCTATTATGGGATGTCTATGGTCTCTGGCAGCTGTCCAGGTTGCCAGGCGACAGGAGTGGGGCGGAGAAACGCAATGACGTAACAGCAGAAAGCTCCGTCTGTCCCGGTGTCTGCTTCGTCTCGGAGGGACGGAAGCGTCTGCTGGGACACAAGCCTCAGAAGGACACAGACCTCAGAGGGACTCCGCCATTGTCAGACAGCATGTTTTCAATAAACTTTATTTCTAAAAAAAAATAATAATAATAATAAAGGCCGCTGCCGGCCGCTTGGTGGCGTCCTCTTCTCCTCCGCCGGCGCCGAGCCGTCAGAAGGTGTTTCAAAGGTTCCGGAGACCGAATATGTGGGACTAAAAGCTTTTGGATCCAGCAGGCAGTGAGGGACCGCCGGGGACAGACTGTAAGTACCCCGGCTAACCGGCTAACAGCTAGATAACGCCTAGAATAGGAAGGAGAAAGTCACTTAAAAAGTCTTTTCAGACCGTTAAAGTGTGTTTTTTTTCCCTTTAAGTCTAAAGGTACACACGATGAACTGGTAAAAAGCTTTGACTGAGTTCATCCAGATTTTAACTCTTTTAAGGACCAGATTCCTCAAGTAAATCGAATCCTGCTCATTATTAAAGGGATCATCGGGGTTTTATTCTTATTGTGACATTTTCACCTGTCTGGTGAAAACACGCGTCTCTTTGGACTTTTATTCTGATTTGAGTGAATAAAGGTGGCGTTATATTTGATGTAGTTTTTCTCTGAACACTCGGTGTTTGTGGCTTCAAGAGTAAACAGAAGAAACCCAGAACAAAGTGAAAACAAACAGGACTTCTGTCCCCGACCTGCTGTCTGTCCAAACACACAGAGTTCAGCTGTGGACATTCTTCACAACTCTGACAGTGAGGTGTAGTCAGGGGAGACAGGTGAGACTGCTTCACCTGTCATCATGGAAAGAAAAAAATGTAAAAATTAGCTAAATGGTTATATTTCTAGTTATAATAATTATTTATATTTCTAGTTATTGTAACCCATGTGTTAACATGTAATTCATCTTTTATTTTGGTGGCACGCCCCCCCCTTCCTTTTATCGCTTCCGTTGTCAGACTGTATTTGCACCTCTTTGTACTGTACGACTGGTGCCTTCTTCAAACACGTGGCTGGCAGGTGATGAGGTGATATCAACGCAGTCAGACTCGTTATTTTTCACTTCAAGTAAAACCTAAAGGTGTTGGTTTGACTAATAAACTTGAGGGAACTAACTTCTCTTGGAACATTTAAAAACATGAGGGACTCAGTATCTGCCTCATATCATTCTTGTTCCTGCTTATGAAAGTCCCATAATATGCATATGTCGTGGACATGAATGAGTGAAGCTCATCAGCATCTCACTATGTCATTTAGGTTCTTCAGACTTAATTTTGAGTAAATGCTTCAGGAGAGCATTAGCATGGCAAAAACCTTTCAGCTTCTGGGGAGGGCGGAAGCTGACTCCCCGCCTTTTTAAGCATTTTTCTTTATTTGCCTCTCACATACTTGGAAAAGCTCCTCGCCATCTAACCATGCCACTTTAAGCATTTTTTTTTAATGTAGATGTAAATTAATATTCATAGTTTTCAGCTAGTTGACAGTATGCTGTACAGTATGGACAAATGATCTTATCTCAGTATTGTCATATAAATGCATGGATGCTTATTCGCCTTCTTTGGACGGATTTCCGTCTTTTTGCAAAATCCTGCCGTCTAAAAGAACTAGCAAAACATTAATTTTTATTTCCTCAAATCCGTGAAATGGTATTTTAGCGGAAAAACTCAAAATCACTGAGAAATTTATCATAAAATAGTGGTGTGTTCAGGGTTCTAGCTAGCGCAAACTTGGGTTACAGCCCGTTACGCTATAATTTTGGACCGTTACACTTATTTTGGACCCTTACGATTTTCAATACAGCGTAATCAACCGTTTCTGCAGTGCGACTCCAGTTTGAAGCGTGAATCGAAGGAATGCTTCGATTCACTGGCTCGTGGCTCTTTGATTGGCTGCTCTTCAGAAGCGGTAAGTCCACTTCTTAACCCCTCTGAAAGCCATTAAAATATCATGTGTCATTTTTGTGTGGGTTAAAGTCACTAACTGGGACTCTTGTCTTGTTACAGTCGAGAAATGAGCTTCAAACGCTGCGCGGCTCTCTGCCGAGACAGAGTCCGCTTGGAATTAATAACTTCAAAACGAATCGCCGCTTTAAGTAAAATGACACGTCTTACAATGTTGCAATACAGACAATAAACTACAATTGACTAAAATGTTTTTTCCTCCCAAAATGAGACGTCCTGCATTCTTTATAAACCTGACCTGCAGCACGTCTGCAAGAGCTCAGCTCAGATATGGAAAGACATTCATGCCAATAATAATGTTTGAAAGGAAATGCTTTTGATAAAAACTAACAGATTTTATTTCTGTTTATGTCCAGAGATCAAGGATCCACCATGTAGAGTTTATTATGTCCAGAGTTTAAGGATCCAGTAACCAATTTCATATTTATTTACTTTAAGACTCAATAAAATGTTGCAGATTTCTTTTGTTCCTGAATCTGAATCAGTATAGAATGACTGATTAGATGCCATGTCAGTGTTCAGAGCAGTCAAATAGGCTGACTGTATATGTATTAGAACAAATTAGAAATATTACTAGGACTGCTTTCATCCACCTGCGAAATATAGCGAAGATTCGTCCCATCCTGTCTATGGCTGATGCTGAGACCCTGATCCATGCATTTATCTCTTCTAGATTGGACTACTGCAATGTTCTATTTTCTGGTTTACCGCAGTCTAGCATTAGGGCTCTCCAATTGGTTCAGAATGCTGCAGCCAGACTTTTGACACGAAGCAGAAAGTTTGACCACATTACACCCATTTTGGCATCCCTTCACTGGCTTCCTGTCCCGGTGAGATCAGATTTTAAGGTTCTGCTACTAACCTATAAAATTATTCATGGACTGGCACGCTCCTACCTAGCTGACCTAATTAAACCTTACGTACCGGCCCGGGCTTTACGTTCTCAGGGTGCAGGACTACTTTGTGTCCCTAGGGTGAATAAGAAGTCTGTAGGTCACAGAGCTTTCTCTTATCATGCCCCTGTTCTGTTGAATGATCTCCCTGCGTCAATAAAACAGTCAGATTCTGTGGAGACTTTCAAGTCCAGACTTAAGATGTACTTATTTTCCCTTTCATATGGCTAGCATACTGGTACAGTTTTGTTTTTTATGCTTTTTACTGTTTTAATTCATGTTATTAGTAATTGCAGCGGGCCGCGGCCTCAACTTTACCTAAATTCTGGGTCTTTTAGTGAAGTTTAGGGCTAGTGGCCGGCGATCACCTTAGTATTTCTCTGTAATTCTTGTTGTTTAATGCTGACAAATTATACAGTGTTTCTTGTCTTTCTGATGCCTGATTCTGTTTTTCTCTCTGTTTAAGGTGCAGCTCCATCCAGAGATGGGAGTTGTATTCGTGTTGGTGACCCTCCTGTCCTGTGCGCCAATTGCATTTCTTGTATATTTGTCCGTGAATTGTTCTGTGAATTATGTTTTGTAGCATGGCCCAAGCAGAGGGTCACCCCTTTGAGTCTGGTCTGCTTGAGGTTTCTTCCTCAGAGGGAGTTTTTCCTTACCACTGTTGCTCTTTGGGTTGGTAAGGTTAGACCTTACTTGTGTGAAGCACTTTGAGGCAACTCTGTTGTGATTTGGTGCTATATAAATGAAAATAAATTGAAATTGAAAATGTATTTACTATAATAGTATGTATACATGGTAATGTCATCTGTGATGACATACAAAAGTGAATTGATCCTAAGCAGAATCTCATCAGTATTATGTTGTTATGTATCTGAAAGCAATTATCTAGTCTCTAGTCTGAAAGCATTATGAAGTTAACTAGTTCTTTGAATGTTGAGATTTTAATTGCCTAGTCTTTGATCCCAATCAAAAACAAACTAAATCAATAAAGTTTTTTGCATGAGTTAGCTATATTTGTAAACTATTGTGTTATATTGTGTATATACTCCTACAGGATGGTACAACATGCCATACTGCATGAGATCACAAGAGAAATTTAACAGCTGTTTCAAGTCCAAATTTAATCCAAATAATGCACCAAAATGCACCACAGGGCACTTAAATTTTTAAAATTTCCAGGGGGGGCAAAAAAAACCCAGACCCCCCCCCCCCCTTCCTCTGTGCTGCGAGTAGTGGCTGTCTTTTAATTTACCAAGACTTTGGATTGCTGTCTTTTTTTTTCATCCTAAGCATCCATGTAAATGTCACTTATACAACCCCTGGCAAAAATTATGGAATCACCGGCCTCGGAGGATGTTCATTCAGTTGTTTAATTTTGTAGAAAAAAAGCAGATGACAGACATGACACAAAACTAAAGTCATTTCAAATGGCAACTTTCTGGCTTTAAGAAACACTAAGAAATCAGGAAAAATAATTGTGGCAGTCAGTAATGGTTATTTTTTTGGCCCAAGCAGAGGGAAAAAATATGGACTCACTCAATTCTGAGGAATAAATTACCCTGTAAATTTTCATCCCCAAAACTAACACCTGCATCAGATCAGATCTGCTCTTTAGTCTGCATCTAAAAAGGAGTGATCACACCTTGGAGATTTGTTGCACCAAGTGGACTGACATGAATCATGGCTCCAACATGAGAGATGTCAGTTGAAACAAAGGAGAGGATTATCAAACTCTTAAAAGAGGGTAAATCATCACGCAATGTTGCAAAAGATGTTGGTTGTTCACAGTCAGCTGTGTCTAAACTCTGGACCAAATACAAACAACATGGGAAGGTTGTTAAAGGCAAACATACTGGTAGACCAAGGAAGACATCAAAGCGTCAAGACAGAAAACTTAAAGCAATATTTCTCAAAAATTGAAAATGCACAACAAAACAAATGAGGAACGAATGGGAGGAAACTGGAGTCAACGTCTGTGACCGAACTGTAAGAAACCGCCTAAAGGAAATGGGATTTAATACAGAAAAGCTAAACGAAAGCCATCATTAACACCAAAACAGAAAAAAACAAGGTTACAATGGGCTAAGGAAAAGCAATCGTGGACTGTGGATGACTGGATGAAAGTCATATTCAGTGATGAATCTCGAATCTGCATTGGACAAGGTGATGATGCTGGAACTTTTGTTTGGTGCCTTTCCAATGAGATTTATAAAGATGACTGCCTGAAGAGAACATGTAAATTTCCACAGTCATTGATGATATGGGGCTGCATGTCAGGTAAAGGCACTGGGGAGATGGCTGCCATTACATCATCAATAAATGCACAAGTTTACGTTGATATTTTGGACAATTGAAAGGATGTTTGGGGATGATGAAATCATTTTTCAAGATGATAATGCATCTTGCCAAAGAGCAAAAACTGCGAAAACATTCCTTGCAAAAAAACACATAGGGTCAATGTCATGGCATAGGGTCAATGTCAATGAGCAGATCTGATTTGATGCAGGTGTTAGTTTAGGGGATGAAAATTTACAGGGTGATTCCATAATTTTTTCCTCAGAATTGAGTGATTCCATATTCTTTTCCTCTGCTTGGTCTAAAAAAGTAACCGTTACTGACTGCCACAATCTTTTTTTCTTGATTTCTTATAGTGTTTCTTAAAGCCAGAAAGTTGCCATTTGAAATTACTTTAGTTTTGTGTCATGTCTGTGATCTGCTTTTTTTTTTCTACAAAATTAAACAGCTGAATGAACATCCTCTGAGGCCGGTGATTCCATAATTTTTGCCAGGGGTTGTATACATGATGTCCATATTCTTGAGCCGCTTAGGTGGGTAGGGAGAGTTCCCATGGGATAAAAAAGCTTTTCAACTTACCATCCCTGGTTCTCAAGAAATACAAAAAATAAAGAATTAAAATTTATAAAATTATCTTCCTCAAACTCAAACTGAAAGCAAATCTCTAAAACTTGATAAAACCTGTAAATAATAATCAGTTTTATGACCAGTTTTCTTCAGACAAGTCAGGGGATGGAAACATGAACATTTCCAAGTCACTGAATATGTCTTGGACTTTATTTACATCAGTTATGACGAAATACAAAAGTTTCTTTCACCAAAACATCAAATCTAGTCTTTCATCTCAAATGTACTTTCTGTCTAATTGTAGCTGAACTTTCAGGTCTTCTTTTTAAGAAAATCCTCCTCTACACCACTTCATTAATTTATATCAGGTTGTAGAGATTTGCTTTCAGTTTGAGTTAAGGAAGATAATTAAAAAAAAAAGTATTTGAAATGGAATAAACAAATTAAAATGTGTGAAATACCAGTTGTTTCAATACTTTTGAGGGCAACTGAGAAACAGTGAGGAGCAGCATCTTACATCTCCATATATAGTTCAGCAGATAAGAGAATATTTAGAGTGGAATCCTGCAAATGGTGAAACAAACAACAAATTCAGCACAAATAAGCCATAGACATGAACTCTTTAAAAAAAAAAAAAACTTGATTTTTCAAGAAGCAGCCAGGTCGGAGTCAATTGAAGATTTACACAGGGGTCAAAATCAGGGGTGGGCAACTTGTTCCAGAAAGGGCCAAGAGGGTGCAGGTTTTCTTTGAAGCCACTGACTCCACCAGGTGATTTCACTAATTAATATCACTTTGAGCAGATGGAATCAGTTAATCAGTGAAATCACCTGGTGGAGTCAGTGGCTTCAAAGAAAACCTGCACCCTCTTGGCCCTTTCTGGAACAAGTTGCCCACCCCTGGTCTAAATTAAAAGATGCTCCAATCATATAGAAAACTACACCACATTATTTGCCTGATCATAAAGATTCCAAAAAGGTCTAGTTTGGACAATCTGTGACTGAATGTTATGGAGTTATGAGGTAAAAGCAGCAAGGTGACAAAGGTCAGTTTCAGTTTATACAGGGGTCAAAAGTTAAAGTTGCTCCATTAATTTTGCTCCAGCTGTATTTGTGTAGAATTCGTTGCTTGTATCACCATTTGAAGGATTGTTTCAGTTATCTGCTGCACTAATAAGCCAACAACAATAAGACACCCGAATTAAAGGAGAAATGCTGCTTTTAACAACCTGGACCTCATTTCTGGCATAAAATACGGTCGTTTACTCACCAGTATAAGTTTGGTGTGATTAGAAGTCCATAGTTCAAATGACGTGTTCAGTTCAAATCTTGAGCAAACATTTTTCTTCTTCTACTAAGGTGGATTAAGACTTTTTGTGGTACACAGCACCAACTACTGGACAGGAGGAACCTAGCAGTCAGTGTGACTCAGCGATTTGAAAATACAGCTCTTTCAACCAGACGTGTGGTGCTGTGACATGTCAATCATCTGTGTCCAATCAGATTTCAGGGGAGTCCAGTGAAACCCGGCCGTCGCTCTCACTCCACCCATGCCAGGAAGTGTTTGACATTTGAACATTTCCTGTTTCACTGTGACTGATTGGCACTTCCTGTTTGAGTGTGAGTTTGCCACTGAGTTCCCGCGAGAGTCCATGGGATCTCGTCTGTCAATCCAGGAAGTGTTTGACATTTGAACATTTCCTGTTTTACTGTGGATTTGAAAATTGGCACTTCCTGTTTAGGACGCCCTGTACCATTAGTGAGCTTTGTGCCGCTGCGCAACGCTTCGCTCATATTAACTTTATGATGTGACCAGATTATATTTGTCTGTTTTATTGTTGTCTGACTCCTCCTGAAACTTACCCCCAATCTCAATTCTCTTTTGTACCCCTTCCCCTTCCCCTTGGCCCTACCCCTTTAAAACAAGGGGTAAGGTGAAGGGGTATGCCTCTAGCCCTATGAATTGAGACACCCCTTCGCCTTAGGAGGAAAAAAAAAACCTGCCCGTGTCAAACTGCCGTCTTCACTGTTTGTTAACATGACAACTGAAATGCAACTTGTTGCAGTAGCCTGTTTGCTCTTTTTATTTTTTCGCCTTTCTGCGTTATTGCAAAGAAATAGAAGTCACAGATTTCTTTGATGCATCGCAATCATGTCATGTTAATTAAATTAATTTGTAATTTATACTAATAATAATTAATAGTATTAATAATTAATTAATTTGTAATTAATTAATTGTTAATAACACTGAATCATTAATCAATAATAGTAATAATTAATATTGTTTGATTAATCATTAATTGATTAGTAATTAATTAATTAGTAATTAAAATAAACACTTGAAATATATCAGTCTGTGTGTAATGAATGTGTACATTATACAAGTTTGACTTTTTGAATGGAATTACTGAAATAAATCAACTTTTTCATAATATTCTAATTATGTGATCAGCACCTGTACGAGGTCTATTAGAAAAGTATCCGACCTTATTATTTTTTTTCAAAAACCATATGGATTTGAATCACGTGTGATTGCGTCAGACAAGCTTGAACCCTCGTGCGCATGCATGAGTTTTTCCACGCCTGTCGGTTGCGTCATTCGCCTGTGAGCAGGCTTTGAGTGAGGAGTGGTCCAGCCCCCTCGGCGGATTTTCATTGTCAGGAAATGGCGGAATGATTTAGGCTTTTTTTCCATCAGAATTTTTTCAGAAACTGTTAGAGACTGGCAGCTGGAAACCATTAGAAAAATGTATCTGGCTTTCGGTGAAAATGTTACGGGCTTGGTAGAGAATAAGGAGTGTTACTGTCGCTTTAAGGATGGCCCCCAGCGGCTGTGGGGCGCCGCGCTCCGAAGCCGCCATCGACAGGCTAAACGACCATTTCATTTCTAAACGGATGGCTGTCTGGAGCCGAGACCGTCGTGTGCACTTTCTCTGGTTATCACAAGAGCTGGACACCAACCATTTTCCGGCAGATTTCACTTTTAACAAGAGATTTTGTCATGGAAAGCCGAGCGGAGGCTTCGGCGTCATGATGGATTCGCTACTGGAGCGAGACAAAACCACCTCTGTTTTGGTCTCACAGGACAGCTTTGAGATGGCATTCAGACAGCTGTCGGTGGTTTTTCCATCGAGTGATTATCCGAGAAATTGTGGCTGTGCCTGGACATGCCAGAACATGTCCCGTGAGGCTTCATCACGGCGTTGCTGTGCACCATGCGGCACCGCCGCAATGCGCGGAATTCCTCCGCACGTCTGTCTCAATGTGCCGAAAAAGTGCTGATGTCCACGTCTTTTCACAATTCCTGTGCTAGTCAGATGACGTCCCGGATAAAACACAGCGTCCAGTTTGGAAATGAACGGCACATTCCACTGTTACAGGAGTTTTTGTCATGGAAAGAGGAGCGGAGGCTTCGCGCGTCACGGCGGTGCCGCAGGGCGCACAGCAGCGCTGTGATGAAGCCTCATGGGACATGTTCTGGCATGTCCAGGCACATCCACAATTTCTCGGATAATCACTTGATGGAAAAACCACCGACAGCTGTCTGAACGCCATCTCAAAGCCATCCTGTGAGACCAAAACGGAGGTGTTCCTTTGTCTCGCTCCATCAGCAAATTGGTCGTGACGCGCGAAGCCTCCGCTCGGCTTTCCATGACAAAATCTCTTCTTAAAAGTGAAATCTGCCGGAAAATGGTTGATGTCCAGCTCTTCTGATAACCAGAGAAAGTGCACACGACAGTCTCGGATCCACAGAGCCATCCATTTAGAAATGATCCGGTGGTTTGTGGCTCTCGATGGCGGCATGGAGCGCAGCGCGCCGAGCGTCCTTAAAGCCGTCCTTAAAACTGTAGTAACACTCCTTATTCTCTGTGAAGCCTGTAAAATTTTCACAGAAAGCCAGATAAATTTTTCTAATGGTTTCCAGCTGCTGCCAGTCTCTAACAGTTTCTGAAAAAATTCTGATGGAAAAAAAGCCTAAATCATTCCGCCATTTCCTGACAATGAAAATCCGCCAAGGGGTTGGACCACTCCTCACTCAAAGCCTGCTCACAAGTGAATGACGCAACCGACAGGCGTGGAAAAACTCATGCATGCGCACGAGGGTTCAAGCTTGTCTGACGCAATCACACGTGATTCAAATCCATATAGTTTTTGAAAAAATAAAAAGGTTGGTTTCTTTCTAATAGACCTCGTATGTATGTTCTGGGCTGCATCTAGTTCTGTTAACCTGATATTTCTTTTTCAAATTCTCCCATTTTTTGCATCCAGCCCTATTTCCTTTAGAAATTTCCTTGACTAATAATATTAGTCTGTTAGGACGTCAAGTTATGTGTTACACATGTACATGTGTTTGTAGATATTTTCCAACTTCTCCTTATTTTGTGCCTCATTTTCTTATTAGGAGTCAAGTGTGTTCAGGGCTCCTGTTTGTTTACTAAATACACACACGTGTTACAGACCTTGAATTCCAACAGCAGGGGGCACTATTATCCAAAGATTTCTGAACATACAAATTAACGTGCTGATCCTTTATCATGATTTTCTCCGTTGTGAGATATAAAAGTGTCTTATCGTAGCGTTCGTGTGTATGTGCATTATAACACCTCAGCACACGAGCGAAGTTACGATATTCTTCAGAACGACAATATACGCAACATGCATCCAGCAGCATACACGTTGCTGTCATAGACAACTGCCTGTAAAGTTTTTTGGCAAGTTATAACTTTCTAAACAGTGTAATTTGTAATAAAAGCCGCTTTCATTTGTGCAGCTTTGGGCGACATGTTTGTTTCTGTGGAGACAGTGATAAGCTCCTGCTACCCCTCTAAACGGAGTGTGCATCCAGATTCACTCCATTTGAAGGAGTTTGTACCCCTCCACCTCGCTCCAAAAAGAGAATTGAGACACCCCTCTGTCTCTCATGCCCGCGCAAAATGGAGGGGAAGGGGTAAGGGGAAGAACTGAGGGGTAGAATTGAGATTCAGCCTTAATGTTTTTTAGGCTTCCCTTGGAAAAGAGATCTTTGTGTCTCAATGGGACTGACCAGATTAAATGAAGTTTTAATAATAATAAAAAAAAAATCCCAGTGATTTGTACTATAAAGTTATTTTCCTTTTAACTTCACCTGTTTTAGATTATTTTTTCTTGAAAATCACAGAATTTTCACATTTGCCATTCAAATCCTGAGCAGAGACGTGCAGTGAGGCAGCAGCCTGCCACGCCTCACCATGGATTGTTCAATCACATTCAAATTATGGTGGAAAATAAGTATTTGGTCACCCACAAACAAGCAAGATTTCTGGCTCTCACAGACCTGTAACTTCTTTAAGAAACTCTTCTGTCCTCACCTGTTACCTGTATTAATGGCACCTGTTTGAACTCGTTATCTGTATAAAAGACACCTGTCCACAGCCTCAAACAGTCAGACTCCAAACTCAACCATGGCCAAGACCAAAGAGCTGTCAAAGGACACCAGGAAGAAATTTGTAGACCTGCACCAGGCTGGGAAGAGTGAGTCTACAATAGTCAAGCAGGTTGGTGTGAATAAATTAGCTGTGGGAGGAATTGTAAGAAAATGGAAGATATACAAGACCATTGATAATCTCCCTCAATCTGGGGCTCCATGCAAGATCTCATCCCATGGGGTCAAACTGATCATGAACAGTGAACAAAAATCCCAGAACTACACGGAGCGACCTGATGAATGACCTGCAGAGAGCTGGGACCATAGTAACAAAGGCTACACACTACGCAGAGAGGGACTCAAATCCTGCAGTGCCAGGCGTGTCCCCCTGCTTAAGCCATTGCGTGTTCAGGCCCGTCTGAAGTTTGCCAGAGAGCATATGGATGATCCAGAAGAGGATTGGGAGAATATGTGGTCACATGTGTAGCAGGAATATGAGTTTTAGGATTTTTGAGATTATCACTTGTGGATAATTTTACCTCGAATACTGGGGGCACCACCTATGACTGAATGATATTATAACAAGGTTATAATATCACAGATTTTAGGGTCAGTCAATAGGAAATATTATCAGTAAGTTCTACAGGTCAAGTCCGACCCCTCTGTAAAACCATACAAAATCACAGACAACTTCACACGTTTAAAGCATTTATTTAACTCATTCAGGAGTTAAATAACAGGACATATCACAGTAAGCAGTTTGATAATGATGAAGTTCAATGAGAAATTATTATATGACGTTTATGTAATTTGGTTAGTTGTGGGAGTTTAAGAATGAATTCCGTTCTAATCCGCTGGGGATTTACTTTGTTATTTATTAACGTGAGATATGGTTAGTGACAGGGAATAGAAGTAATTAAAGCCACTCTGCTTTAAATCTCTGACACCATAGCCTAGTCTTACTTGGATGAGCTGCGCAGGTGGTCTCCGTGAGGTCAGAGACTGGGAGCCGTCTCGTTTTCAGTTGATGAACCGCCCGTCTGCGCAGCTGTCACCGGTACCTTGGCAGAGAGACTCTGACGGTCACCGCGCCCGGTTTCGTTGGTTACCAGGGGCTCTTACGGTTGTTATGCTGCGACTTGTGGCGGCGCTTCGAATCGCTGGCGTGGCTCAGCAGACCTGGATGTTTTTATCTCTGCAGCGCTTGCCTTCTGGGATCATCAGAATAAAGGCTTGAGTGTCTTTAATTTCTGTTCGCCAAAGCAAAAATTTGTCTTTCGGCGTCGTCTTTGGAAGCCAGAAAAAATTTGATACAAAAATAGTTGACTTTGTAAGAAAAATGTTCACAAGGTGAATTTGGAGTTGAAGAAGAAAAAGGTTTTAATTTGAAAAATCGTCAAAGGAAGTTAAATGTGCCTGCGCATTTAACTTGACAAAAGTGGAGAAAAAGTTATTTGTAGAAAAAATGAAAAGTAATTTCTTGTTTGGCATACACAACCAAGAAATAAGTTTAGGCAACACGTGGTTGTGAGACAGACAAAGGGTCATAAAAATTCGGATTCGGACTTCTTCAAATTTTGTGCACATAAACAATGTAAAATGTGTATGTGCTGTCTCTAATTCTGATGTGTGCCATTATTACGGTAAACAAATAATAATTGTGGACTAATTGTCTGAGGTAACTGGAGTGTAAACATAATTTCTCCTCTGTGAGATCAATAAAGTATATCTCATCTCAATTTTAGCTTAGTACTTTACTCTTGTGTTATCTTAGGAGAGTTTTTTATTTTTTTTTTACTGTTCCTCAAGTCTAATACTTATGCTACTTTTTCAGTGTAACTGCTGTGAATTTTAATTCATTTATTTACATCTGTGTGAGACTTAGGAGTGGTTAGCTTATTCATTATTATCGCTCATGCTTGCTTGGCTATACTCTTGAATTTTCTAGTGACAAAGTACACTACTTTACACCCTCTGTAAATCCTGCGTGGTGTCCATAAGTTAGAACAGCTTCTTAGCTCAGTGGAGTTAGATGTTACGGGCACTCCAGACGAGGTTAGTGTTGGGCCGGCTGGCGTTCCCATTAGCATCAGCCTAGAAATGCCGGCTGTGGAGGACGGCTTTTGGACTGTGGCTAGGCGGAGGAAGCCCCATAGGGCTTGGTGCCCGGTTGTGGTACCCCGATCACACTCGCCACTGTGAATTGGTTCTCCCGCTTGGATTTGCCTGATGTGAATTCTCTGAGCCCACGAGTGACTTCCACTCCTGTCTCCACACCAAAACGGCAGACTTTAGTGATAGGGGATTCTGTCACCCATAAAGTCAGGTTACAGACTCCGGCTGATGTTAAATGTATTCCTGGGGCCAGAGCTCCCGACACTGCATCCCATCTCAGGGTGGTGATGCTGCAGAAGGGTAGACAGACTAATGAACATGACATGAGATATAGTCACATAGTTATTCACGTCGGCACAAATGATGTCAGGATGAAGCACTCAGAGGTCACAAAAATGGACCTAGAGAGGACTTGTGACCTTGCCAGAAAGATGTGTTGGCATCGATTAATAGTTTCTATTCCCCTCCCCTAATTTTGACCCCAGTGTATTGAAAAACTATAGGCTTATATCAAATCTATCATTTCGCGCTAAAATTCTGGAAAAAGTGGTTTCACAGTCGCTCATGGACCACCTTACTGCTTTTAGAAAACATCATTCCACAGAGACGGCTCTCACTGAAGTGGTGAATGATCTTCTGCTTGCAATGGATTTGGACACCACTATGGTTCTGGTGCTGTTAGATCTCAGTGCTGCGTTTGATACCGTGGATCATCATATTCTACTTGATAGACTGGAAAATCATTTTGGGATTACTGGGAGTGCCCTTGCATGGTTGATGTCATACCTGACCAGTCGTTCTCACTGTGTTTTGTACAGTAACACTACCTCTAACCTTAGTGATGTGAAATTTGGGGATCCACATGGGTCCGTTTTAGGCCCCCTGCTTTTCTCCCTTTATATAGCACCCCTTGGGCTCATATTGCAGAGTTTTTGGATTACCTTTTCACTGCTATGCTGATAATACTCAGTTGTACATGCCGATAACTGCTGGTAATCTCATCCACATAAAATCCTTAGAAGACTTCAAACTGATAAACTTTATTGTTTTTGTGCAAATATTTGCTAATTTTGAAATGGATGCCTGTAACACGTTTCAAAAAAGCTGGGACAGCGATATGTTTACCACTGTGTTACATCACCTTTCCTTCTAACAACACTCAATAAGCGTTTGGGAACTGAGGACACTAATTGTTGAAGCTTTGTAGGTGGAATTCTTTCCCATTCTTGCTTGATGTACGGCTTCAGTTGTTCAACAGTCCGGGGTCTCCGTTGGCGTATTTTGCGCTTCATAATGCACCACACATTTTCAATGGGCGACAGGTCTGGACTGCAGGCAGGCCAGTCTAGTACCTGCACTCTTTTACTACGAAGCCACGCTGTTGTAACACGTGCAGAATGTGGCTTGGCATTGTCTTGCTGAAATAAGCAGGGACGTCCCTGAAAAAGACGTTGCTTGGATGGCAGCATGTGTTGCTCCAAAACCTGGATGTACCTTTCAGCATTGATAGTACCATCACAGATGTGTAAGTTGTCCATGCCATGGGCACTAACACACCCCCATACCATCACAGATGCTGGCTTTTGAACTTTGTGCTGGTAACAACCTGGATGGTCTTTTTCCTCTTTTGTCCAGAGGACACGGCGTCCATGATTTCCAAAAACAATTTGAAATGTGGACTCATCAGACCACAGCATACTTTTCCACTTTGCGTCTGTCCATTTCAAATGAGCTCGGGCCCAGAGAAGGCGGCGGTGTTTCTGGATGTTGTTGATATATGGCTTTCACTTTGCATGGTAAAGTTTTAACTTGCACTTGTAGATGTAGTGATGAACTGTGTTAACTGACAATAGTTTTCTGAAGTGTTCCTGAGCCCACACGGTAAGATCCTTTACACAGTGATGTCTATTTTTAATGCAGTGCCGCCTGATGGATCGAAGGTCACGGACATTCAGTGTTGGTTTTCAGCCTTGCTGCATACTAAACTGTTGGACTATTTTATCACACAGTTGTTCACGAAGTGGTGATCCTCACCCCATCTTTGCTTGTGAACAGGTGAGCCTTTTGGGGATGCTCCTTTTTATTCCCAATCATGACACTCACAATTAGTGTCCTCAGTTCTCAAACACTTATTGAGTGTTGTTAGAAGGAAAGGTGATGTAACACAGTGGTAAACATACCACTGTCCCAACTTTTTTGAAACCTGTTGCAGGCATCCATTTCAAAATGAGCAAATATTTGCACAAAAACAATAAAGTTTATCAGTTTGAACATTAAATATCTTGTCTTTGTGGTGTATTCAATTGAATATAAGTTGAAGAGGATTTGCAAATCATTATATTCTGTTTTTATTTACATTTTACTAGGGCTGGGCAACGTTAACGCACTAACGTTGCGTTAATTATTGAGGTCATTATCGCCGACAATTTTGTTCCTCCCCTTAACGCTGCGTTTTTTTTTTTTTTTTGGCCTTTTATGACTGTTGCTCGTTGCCTTTTATTTTGAAAGTGTCAGTCGGGGGCGAGCTTATGCTGCTGCTTCCTGCTGATAGCTGAGTTCACACAGAAAACGACACGAGGATCGAGAAAAGTACAGGCTATGCAATGCACAACAAAACAAAATGCAGAAAGACGCCGAACTTTTGAATGGACATTTTCGGTACAAAGTTCTACAGGATCAGGCCCGGATCTTTTATGCATCATTCGTCATCGGTAAAAAAAAATCTTGAATAATCTCAAATAGCCGAACGTGTCCCCGCGGTGAACACAGCTTTTCGGTGGTTTTCATGTCAACCTATAGTCCGTAAATGATACGGATTTTTCCGAGTTTCAGAGTCATACGGACGTATAAATAAAGTCGGATATTCAGGGTTTGGTCTGTAATAAACTATTTCTGCAGCGCGGCTCCACTTTGAAACCATGAACCATTGAAGCAATGCTTCGATCCAGTAGCTCGTTGGTTCTTTGATTCACTGCTCTTCAGAAAGGGCAAGCCGCTTCTTAACCCCTCGCAAAGCCATTAAAATATCGTCAGTCACTTTTGTGTGGATTAAAGTCACTAACTGGGACTCTTGTCTTGTTGCTGTCAAGAAACAAGAATCGTCCTCCGTTCCGTTCACACAGCCCGAAACGCTGCGCGGTTGAGACAGAGTCCGGTCGGAATTAATAACTTCAAAATGAATCGCCGCTTTAAATAAAATGACACCTCTTTCGAAATGTAATACAGACAAGAAACTACAGTTGACTAAAATGTTTTTTTTCCTCCCAAAATGAAACGTGCTGTATTTTCTTTTCAAATTACATCCTGAAGTGAAGCACAGCAGCTGTAAGCTCAGCTCAGATATATAGAAACACATTCATGCCAATGTCTGAAAGGAAATGCTTTTGACAAAAACTACAGATTTTGTTTATTCCTATTTATGTCCAGAGATCAAGGATTCACCATGTAGAGTTCATTATGTACAAAGTTTAAGGATCCAGTGACCAAATTCATATTTATTTACTTTAAGACTCATTAAAATGTTCAATTTCAATTCAGTTTAATCGGCTTATAAAGTGCCAAATCACAACAAAATCTAAATATACTAAAACAAATACATTACAATTGTACACATATCAAATTGTGGTATGTGTACAATTGTGATGTATTTGTTTTAGTACATTTAGTCATGGACATGAATATTGTTATTTTGATATGAAACAGGATAACAAATGACCTGCCAGTGGTTTTATATTTGATTTCATTAGTGTGTTTCAGTTGAAATTTACATTTTCAAATTTATGTAGTGTTCATTTACATTTTCAAATAAAACTGTGCTTTTAAGCGGTTTTTGAATTCATTTTTGGGTTTCACATATACCATGCGATTAATCATGATTAATCACAGAAAGTCATTGAGTTAATGCGATTAAGATTTTTTATGTTTGCCCACCCCTACATTTTACACAACCTCCCAACTTCATTGGAATTGGGGTTGTATGTGACTGTATCTCATGTCATGTTCCTTTGTCTGTCTACCCTTCTGCACCATCAGCACCCTAAGATGAGAAGCATTGTCGGGAGCTCTGACCCCAGGAATGCATTTCATATCAGCCGGCGTCTGTAACCTGACTTTGCGGGTGATAGAATCCCCTATTACTGAAGCCCGGTGTTTCGGCCTGGAGATAGGAGTGGAAGCCACTCGTGGGCTCAAAAACACTCACATCAGGCATATCCAAGGGAGAAAACTGGTTCACAGGTCGCAGTGGTGAGTGTGATCGAGATACCACAACCGGGCACTGAGCCCTACGTGACTTCCTCTGCCTAACCGTGGTCCAAAAGCTATCATCCACAGCTGGCATTTCTAGGCTAATGCTAATGGGCATGCTAGCCAGCCCAACACTAACCTCATCTGTAGTGCCCATAACATCTATCTCTACTGAGCTAATAAGTTGTTGTAGCTTATGGACACAGCTTTCTAGAAGAGCCACCCTGTCTTCCAGCATCACGCAGGATTTACGTAAAACGCCTAAGACTCCTAAAACTCCTAAGAGTAAACCACTCCTAAGATTAACACAAGAGTAAAGTAATAAGGCAAAATTTAAAAACTAACAGAAGTAATAAAGAAACGGGGGTGGGGAGGGAGTCAACCTTGCTAAAGCAAGCTAACCACAAGCAAATATGTTAGCCACTCCTAAGATTTACACAAGAGTAAAATAATGACCTAAAATTCACAGCTGTTACATTGAAAAGCTAATAGAAATATTAGACTGCTAAAAACAGTAATAAAGGAAACGGGGGGGTTGACCTAGCTGATGCACCTAACCACTAGCGAAAGCTAACAGCTAGCGATTCACAGCGGGACAACTGAACTGTAGTTAAATAGATTCAAAGATAAACTTAAAAACCAAAAGAAGTGTTAAACTGCAATAAAAGAAACAAATAAAACCGTGTCGAGATTGGAAAAGCGTCACAACAGCAAATAATCTGTTGGAAGCAAGTTGCCAGATCTGTGAGCCAGTGTCAGCATTTTCAGCACCTCAGCTCCTCCAACAATTGAATCACATGTTCCTCCTCAGTACTTCAGAGGACCGTGCAGAGTCACTTAAAACTAATTTTAAACCAAAAGTAAGGAGTAAGTTAGGAAAGTCGGCACGAGCACCATATACCGGACCTATACAGGCCCTTGGCCGGCACCTGTGCAAACAATCCCTCCTCCACCCCCACCGCCCCAATCAAAAAAACAAGGTCACAACACGCGGGGAAAAGAAGCAAACCACTCACAAAATATCAAATGAGGAGCTCCGCACCGAACTGCTCACTGCTGTACAATGAGACTTCCTGGATTGTACAGAATTTATTTTATTCTTATTTATGTCCTGAGATCAAGGATCCAGTGACCTATTTCATATTTACTTTAAGACTCAATAAAATGTTGACAGATAAAACCTGTAAAGCCTACTTTTAGAACACAGAAAATTCACAGGAGGTATTGATAAGGGAAGCAATAAAGAATCATATCAATAAGCGGAATCGATAATGGAATCTAAAAAAGCATCAACAAGGCATTTTCGTCCACACAACTGCTGCTTACTGGATGGCTTCTGTTTTTTGGACCATTCTCTGTAAACCTTAGAGATGGTTGTGGGTGAAAATCCCAGTTGATCAGCAGTTCCTGAAATACTCGGACCAGCTCGTCTGGCACCAACAACCATGCCACGTTCAAAGACACTTAAATCCCCTTTCTTCTCCCTTCTTACTTGCTTACTTATGTGTAAAGCCCTGCGTTAAGTTTCCATCAATGTACCATCCAAGAGAAACACAAGTGTTACATAATTGAAGAAAAGGAGAGCTTAATATGTTGTTTTTTCCTGTGCTGTCTATTATTTTTGCATCAACACTGTGCTTTGAAATGGAAAACACTGCCGATGATGTGTGTGACGAAAGCAGAGGTTGTGTTGTGTATTTAATGTGAAGCTGAATGCTGAGCTGTGTGGATGTATGTGCTGCCACAGAAATATCACTAAGTTGCTTTGATTTTCAGCTGCATTTGGGTGATTCTTTAACTACGGGCACTATTGGCCTTGTAAATGTAATTTCCACCACACCATTGCCTTACAATATAAAGCGCCTTGGGGCAACTGTTTGTTGTGATTTGGCGCTATATACATGTGCTCTGATGTCACTGTTTATCTCCATAGAAACTACCCAAACAGTCTTTCATACTAACTGTTTAGGGACATTACAGTGTTGTGGTGGAAATTACGGCAGTAGTGTGGGACAACTACATTTTGTTTAAAAAATCACAACAGTTGTATGACATTGAATACCCCAATTATGTTTTGATTATTTTACTGATATTTTGTTATATTTTGTGATATTTTAAAACATTAGAAAAAAACGTTTCTTTACATTCATTATCATTGAAAATCAGAAGTCTGGGTGTGGGACAAGCACAAAACGGCAATATTTGCATATAATGATGCTGAAAAAAGGTGAAAAAGTCATCATAGGCTACTAGAACAAATTTCTTAACACACTTTCATTGTAAAGATGACTATAAAAGTGTGAAATTTCCCCTTTTTTCTGTTTTTCATACAATATGATCAAAGGACATAATAAGTGCCTGTAGTCTAAGAATCACCCATTTACAACTAAATCTGTTCAGAAATCAACATACCATGTCCGGCAAGACTCGGGCAAGGGGTGAGAGCACCGTTCACGCACCAGTGTCGAGCAGACACCTGTGACTGTCAAGCCCTGATTGACCGATTGAAATGTGATGCTAACACATTTTTTGGTTAAATCATTAGCACGGCAGTGGCACTGCTTGGCCATGTAAAGTAAGAGCAGCGTGAATGCACCAGACTCACCCTGACATCAGGGAGGGTCTTTGCTGCTCCCCACCAGAGGCTCCATTGCAAAATGTTATTTTGTCTGTAAGCTCGTATGAGACCAAACAGAGAAGATAAGGTGATCATCAGAGCGCAAGTTTGAGCCAAACAGACCTAAAATGGGCAACAAAGAGAGCAGATGTAGTAGAGACTCTGACTCCCCATGATCTCCAACATCCATCCC
The DNA here is from genome assembly GCF_902500255.1 of Thalassophryne amazonica. Lineage (NCBI taxonomy): Eukaryota > Metazoa > Chordata > Actinopteri > Batrachoidiformes > Batrachoididae > Thalassophryne > Thalassophryne amazonica. Next base: position 93,567 of record NW_022986311.1, on the reverse strand, counting down.
CACTTAATTCATTTAAGAGCCTCGGGCAGGGTATGGGGTTGGAGCCCATCCCAGCAGTGCGATCTACAACTGCTGAATAATATTTACATTTATTAAATCAAATCTAAATTACATATAGAATCCCAAGATTTTGTCAACATAAATGTAGTACCAGACTGGTCTGCCGTCACACAATTTTTATTTTATTTTTTAGACTGGGATTTCCTCTTTAGTTCTTTAATTACATCCCATTTATGCAAGTACCTAAAAAAAAAAAAAAAAGAAATCCATTCATATGAATATGATTGAGGCCCATGGAGAGTGAGTGGACTGGAGCTGCGCTGTGCCGTTACACGTGGGTAAATAAAATGTTAAATGGACTGCATTTATATATTTATATGCACTTTTCCATCTGCTTCAGATGCTCAAAGCACTTTACAATAATGCCTCACATTCACCTCGATGTGAGGCTGCTGCCATACAAGGCGCTCACTACACACTTTGAGCAACTAGGGGATTAAGGATCTTGCTCAAGGACCCTTAGTGATTTTCTGTTCCTCTGGTCCAAAGCCCAACGCTTAACCACTAGGCCATCTTCTCCCTGGGTGCCTCAGATCTAGGACTCTGCCAGCCTGAGCTGCGCTCTCTGGGTCTCCACATGCATGGTACAGCCCCGGTACTCCTGTTCAATGCAGGTGCATCATTAACAGAGAGCGCGCTCCACAGAGGATGGCCTGCTCTGGCGCAGTACACAGCCACAGATGGCAGGTGTCACGGCTGGTGGGATCTTTCAGTGTTAAAGCTGCAGCCCAGCACACATCTGTCAGGCAGAGGTGTGTGAGTGCATCTGTGTGTGTAATAATGTTGGTACTGGATCACGGTATTATAGAAGTACTGACATAAGATGCTCAGTACATGTACTGGTATTCCCGTCCCTGTATTTTGGACGTATCAGTGCTTGATGTGGCGAGCAAGTAGTCCACTGTTTGGTGCAGCAGTTCCGATCACTTTCAAGCAGTTTGCATCATCTCGCTGAGTCTCACAGTGCGGTGGCGACGCAACAAACGAGCAGCATACCCGCGGTGTTTTAGAAACATATTTTACGCTTTTCATTCAAAGTCTGTGCGGGTCATCTGGATGTTGGCGTGCAGCCGACAGCAGCTCCGAAACAAAGAAGAGCAGCACACCTGTGGTGAGTTTTGAAAATACTCGCGCTTTGCTTTGCCCCCTAAATACCTACAAAATCTGTTTCAAAAGATGGCACAAGGTAACAGAACAGATAAAACTAACCTATCAATCAGGTATCACTTTCCATAAATATACACAAGTCCCCCCCCCCCCTTTTTTTTTTTTTGCTCCTAGCCAGAAAGAGTATTGAGGCATCCCCCCCCCCCCACACACACACACACAATATTACACTAAAGGTCCTACTTTTTAATACATTTTTTTGCATATAATACTCCTACTACTAATAATAATATTTTTAACAACTAAAATGTTTAATCAGTTTGATTAGTTTGACCCTGAGCCTACGTTTTACTACAGTTCTGCACTAAGTTGAATTGATGAGTCATCTAAAAATATGTTAGCTTGATTTAATTTTTCCTATAAGGTGGAATGTGAAGCGATATCTTTTTTCTTCTTTTTGGTGTGTATCAGTTTTTAGTGTTGCCAGCAGACAGATTGTATGATGAGCTTATGTTGAGCATAAAAATCATGTCAGTCACACTTCTAATGTTACTCAGTTCGTACTTTGATCTTATTTTCTGTACTGCGCGACTGGACGACGTGTCACTGTCTCGTTGTTTCATAGAGCGGCAATTGAAAAGTAGACTTTGTGCCAAAAATGTTGCATGTCCAAAACAGACAAAATGATCCATCAAGTAAATGAAATGACAAATTTTATCACATAAATTATTTCAGCATTTCATTTGTAGGTGGTGAGACAGAATTACACAAAAACTTTGAAAATATCATAGGATTTTAGTCTGAAGATGTTCAGTAACTATTGCTATTTTTACTGGTGTAAGAAACCAGAAGCCTGTTTTGAGAGAGTAAAGATTATTTAAGTAACACGCACTCACAATAACACAAAGAATAAGTGCAAATAAATGAAACTACCATACGTTAAGAAATCCACTGCATCAGGGACAGACCACTGAACTTCAACCCCAAATCAGCAAACACTGGGATGATATGGAAAAAACCAGCACTGATTCTTTGTTTGACAGCAGACGGTCTGAAGCAGAGACATTCCATGTTCTCTGGACACTGTCATGTTATTTGTTAAGGGCCCCGTCACACTTGGGAAAAACAGTGAATGAGAGTGAAAGGCCAGGAGGCATGAGATCGCCGGAGGCCTATAAAAAGTGCCTGATGACTTCCATTTCACATGGATGCAGCCATGGTGCTGCATTACATTACTGATCCATATGTAATGATGACTGACTCGTATCTGTCAAGAGGGGGAATAAATTAAAATACAAAGATGATTTAGTGTTTGGCCACCTGTGCCCCTGTTGCGCCTTTTGCTGGCGTGCACCGAGGGGGTCCATCTGGAGCCGTTCAAAAGGTGACTATTTATTCCATTCGTAGCGTGATGGCTTGGTAATACAGTTGCGAAGTCAGTCCTTCATATGTGTTCCTGTGATATGATCACTGGGTAGGATAGGATGTGTATGACAGCAGTGACAGCCCGTTCAGCAGTGTGCGGTGTAGCGCAGCTCTGAGACGCACTGACTGGCTGTGACACATGGTGTATTCGGTGTGATTGTGCAAGGTTCATGTCTAGTGCACATAATGATTGCTTTTGCACATTACAATATTTCCTTTGCGCGCCCCGAGCAGGATGTGCATGGTTGGTGGTGGTGGTGGTGGTGGTGTGTGTGTGTGTGGGGGGGGGTGTCTGGCTCATTGTGGGCACAGTCGGGACGCGCTGGCAGGATTCGGCATGCCTGATCTATTTCGAGGTTCTCTTGAACGTGATCAGAATGCATTGATTGCGTACAGACAGCGGTACTACTAAATCAAATCAAATCAATTTTATTATAGCGCCAAATCACAACAAACAGTTGCCCCAAGGCGCTTTATATTGTAAGGCAAGGCCATACAATAATTACGGAAAAACCCCAACGGTCAAAACAACCCCCTGTGAGCAAGCACTTGGCTACAGTGGGAAGGAAAAACTCCCTTTTAACAGGAAGAAACCTCCAGCAGAACTAGGCTCAGGGAGGGGCAGTCTTCTGCTGGGACTGGTTGGGGCTGAGGGAGAGAATCAGGAAAAAGACATGCTGTGGAGGGGAGCAGAGATCAATCACTAATGATGCATTTAATCATTAGTGATTGATGAGTGATGAGTGGTGCATACAGAGCAAAAAGAGAAAGAAACACTCAGTGCATCATGGGAACCCCCCAGCAGTCTAAGTCTATAGCAGCATAACTAAGGGATGGTTCAGGGTCACCTGATCCAGCCATAACTATAAGCTTTAGCAAAAAGGAAAGTTTTAAGCCTAATCTTAAAAGTAGAGAGGGTGTCTGTACTACACATTAACCATTTGCCAGGTTGGATTGCAGCTCGACCGAGGTGTGTATGTCACTATATTCGAGCTGACCACGTGATTGTGCCCGACTGTGTGACATGCACTCACAAATGCTGTACGAGGTTTCTGGATGCAGCTGGACTTAGCCCGACTGTAGTTCAAATATCCATTCGTGCAGCATTCTGGCTCATTTGTGCTCTAGTGTTATGGGGAGGACGGTCGAGACATTCATCCAGGAGTCAATGTGCTCGAACAACTCATACAGCCCCTCGAATGCAGTCCAAATGCTGTGAATTGCCATACAAATGTTATGACTGCAGTCAGATTGTGGTACGACTGCCACTCGACTGCCATTCAAATGTTTTCCAACAGGAGTGCAACACGAATGTAAAGTGCATGTGCTGTGACGCACAAATGTGCCAACTGTTGTGAGAATGCTGTATGGGGTGTTCAAGTGCAGCAACTGTTATTCGAATTCTCATTCATAAAGCATTTAGGCTCATTTGTGCTTTACTGTGACGGGCGTATGTGGTGTGTCCATAAAGTAACGGTCCTTTTTATTTTTTTTTTAAACTATATGGATTTCATTCATATGTTTTTACGTCAGACATGCTTGAACCCTCGTGCGCATGCGTGAGTTTTTCCACGCCTGTCGGTGACGTCATTCGCTTGTGAGCACGCCTTGTGGAAGGAGTGGTCCCGCCCCCTCGTCGGATTTTCATTGTCTGGAAATGGCGGAATGAAAAGGACTTTTTTCCATCAGAATTTTTTCAGAAGCTGTTAGAGACTGGCACCTGGAAACCATTCGAAAAAGTTATCTGGCTTTTGGTGAAAATTTTACGGGCTTCACAGAGAATAAGGACTTTAACTACAGCTTTAAGGACGCGGCACAAACCACTGGGTCATTTCTAAGCTGATGGCTCTGTGGATACGAGACCGTCGTGTGCTCTTTCTCTGGTTATCACAAGAGCTGGGCATCAGCCATTTTCTGGCAGATTTCACTTTTAACAAGAGATTTTGTCATGGAAAGCCGCACGGAGGCTTTGCGCGTCACGACCAATTCGCTGATGAAGCGAGACAAAGGAACACCTCCGTTTCGGAGTGTTAGAGGACAAGTTGGGACATGTCCAGCTCTCCACAAGTTCTGTTATACTCACTCGACTGGTAAGCACTGAAAGCCGAGATAGGCATAGGGAGCTGGGAAATCCATATAGTTTAAAAAAAAAAAAAAAAGGACCGTTACTTTATGGACACACCACGTATAATCCATTCCTGCATGTCAGGCCTGAAAACACATTCCAATTAAAGTTGGAACCGGGGTAATTTAGGGTTAGTAATTAGTTGGTACAAAACCAGTATCCAGTAAAGCCTGGGTCTCTGAGCAGCAAAGATGGGCTTTGGAAAGTATTTGTGTTTTTTTTCCTTTGCAGTACATGATGTGTTTGTAGCTATATTACTATAGAAACAGAAGCTAAGATATGTGTTTTTAGGTTTCTATCTAAAGCTTACCTTGCTGGCTAGGTTATGGATAGCTACAACCCCAATTCCAATGAAGTTGGGATATTGTGTAAAATGTAAATAAAAACAGAATACAATGATTTTCAAATTCTCTTCAACCTATATTCAATTGAATACACCACAATGACAAGATATTTAATGTTCAAACTAATAAATTTTATTGTTTTTGTGCAAATATTTTCTCATTTTGAAATGGATACCTGCAACACATTTCAAAAAAGTTGACAAATCCTCAACGAACACCTAATTAGAAGCAGGTGAGTGTCATGATTGGGTATAAAAGGAGCATCCCCAAAAGGCTCAGCTGTTCACAAGCAACGATGGGGTTAGGATCACCACTGTGAACAACTGTGTGGAAAAAAATAGTCCAACAGTTTAAGAACAATGTTTCTCAGTGTTCAGGAATTTAGGGATTCCATCATCTATAGTCCATAATATAATCAGAAGATTCAGAGAATCTGGAGAACATTCGACATGTAAGCAGCAAGGTCGAAAACCAACACTGAATGCCCGTGACCTTCAAACCCTCAGGCGGCACTGCATTAAAAACTGACATCATTGTGTAAAGTCTCTAACCGCGTCGGCTCAGGAACACTTCAGAAAACTGTTGTCAGTTAACACAGTTCGTCGCTACATCTACAAGTGCAAGTTAAAACTCTACCTTGTAAAGTGAAAGTCATACATCAACAGCATCCAGAAATGCCACCGCCTTCTCTGGGCCTGAGCTCATTTGAAATGGACAGATGCAAAGTGGAAAAGTGTGCTGTGGTCTGATGAGTCCACATTTCAAATTGTTTTTGGAAAACATGGGCGCTGTGTCCTCTGGACAAAAAAGGAAAAAGACTGACCAGATTGTTACCACTGCAGTGTTCAAAAGCCAGCATCTGTGATGGTATAGGGGTGTGTTAGTGCCCATGGCATGGACAATTTACACATCTGTGATGGCACCATCAATGCTGAAAGGTACATCCAGGTTTTGGAGCAACACATGCTGCCATCCAAGCAACATCTTTTTCAGGGATGTCCCTGCTTATTTCAGCAAGACAATGCCAAGCCACATTCTGCACGTGTTACAACAGCGTGGCTTCGTAGTAAAAGAGTGCAGGTACTAGACTGGCCTGCCTGCAGTCCAGACCTGTCGCCCATTGAAAATGTGTGGTGCATTATGAAGCGCAAAATACGCCAACGGAGACCCCGGACTGTTGAACAACTGAAGCCGTACATCAAGCAAGAATGGGAAAGAATTCCACCTACAAAGCTTCAACAATTAGTGTCCTCAGTTCCCAAACGCTTATTGAGTGTTGTCTGAAGGAAAGGTGATGTAACACAGTGATAAACATACCACTGTCCTAGCTTTTTTGAAACGTGTTGCAGGCATCCATTTCAAAATGAGCACATATTTGCACAAAAACAATAAAGTTGATCAGTTTGAACATTAAATATCTTGTCTTTGTGGTGTAAACTGAATATAGGTTGAAGAGGATTTGAAAATCATTGTATTCTGTTTTTATTTACATTTTGCACAACGTCCCAACTTCATTGGAATTGGGGTTGTATTATAGGTAGACAAATTCCATCTTCTACATGCTTTCTAATGGAAACCCTGAACTTAGATACCATCTCTTGATATCTATTAAAAGCTTTTTAAACTGAAGAACCAGTTTGTCATACAGAAACCCTTGTTTAACAAATCTACAACCCCTGGCAAAAATTATGGAATCACCGGCCTTGGAGGATGTTCATTCAGTTGTTTAATTTTGTAGAAAAAAAATCAGATCACAGTCATGACAAAAAACTAAAGTCATTTCAAATGGCAACTTTCTGGCTTTAAGAAACACTATAAGAAATCAATAAAAAAAATTGTGGCAGTCAGTAACGGTTACTTTTTTAGACCAAGCAGAGGGAAAAAAATATGGACTCACTTAATTCTGAGGAATAAATTATGGAATCACCCTGTACATTTTCATCCCCAAAACTAACGCCTGCATCAAATCAGATCTGCTCATTAGTCTGCATCTAAAAAGGAGTGATCACACCTTGGAGAGCTGTTGCACCAAGTGGACTGACATGAATCATGGCTCCAACACGAGAGATGTCAATTGAAACAAAGGAGAGGATTATCAAACTCTTAAAAGAGGGTAAATCATCACGCAATGTTGCAAAAGATGTTGGTTGTTCACAGTCAGCTGTGTCTAAACTCTGGACCAAATACAAACAACATGGGAAGGTTGTTAAAGGCAAACATACTGGTAGACCAAGGAAGACATCAAAGCGTCTTGACAGAAAACTTAAAGCAATATGTCTCAAAAATCGAAAATGCACAACAAAACAAATGAGGAACGAATGGGAGGAAACTGGAGTCAACGTCTGTGACGTCTGTTTTTATTTTCCAAACTTGCTACTAATGCAGACGGAAAACATCACACACATCAGATTAAGTCACTTGACCTGGGTCGGGTGTCCATCTGTCCTTTATAAAACAATGCAGCACAGATCCAGATACGTGCAGTACAATACAATTCAGGATCGATTCAGTTGTTTAATGTGGACATTTATTTTTATTTTTAAGATGAATCAGAATGAGCCAAAACTATCATTGCTCATCTACAAATCCATATTTCATTAATGACAAGGGAATTTCTTCAGGTTTTTTGCTCCTGTGCTGCCTCTGCTCACCTTTTCTTCACCACAACAACATGGGAAGGTTATTAAAGGCAAACATACTGGTAGACCAAGGAAGACATCAAAGCGTCAAGACAGAAAACTTAAAGCAATATGTCTCAAAAATCAAAAATGCACAACAAAACAAATGAGGAACGAATGGGAGGAAACTGGAGTCAACGTCTGTGACCGAACTGTAAGAAACCGCCTAAAGGAAATGGGATTTACATACAGAAAAGCTAAACGAAAGCCATCATTAACACCTAAACAGAAAAAAACAAGGTTACAATGGGCTAAGGAAAAGCAATCGTGGACTGTGGATGACTGGATGAAAGTCATATTCAGTGATGAATCTCGAATCTGCATTGGGCAAGGTGATGATGCTGGAACTTTTGTTTGGTGCCGTTCCAATGAGATTTATAAAGATGACTGCCTGAAGAGAACATGTAAATTTCCACAGTCATTGATGATATGGGGCTGCATGTCAGGTAAAGGCACTGGGGAGATGGCTATCATTACATCATGAATAAATGCACAAGTTTACGTTGATATTTTGGACACTTTTCTTATCCCATCAATTGAAAGGATGTTTGGGGATGATGAAATCATTTTTCAAGATGATAATGCATCTTGCCATAGAGCAAAAACTGTGAAAACATTCCTTGCAAAAAGACACATAGGGTCAATGTCATGGCCTGCAAATAGTCCGGATCTTAATCCAATTGAAAATCTTTGGTGGAAGTTGAAGAAAATGGTCCATGACAAGGCTCCAACCTGCAAAGCTGATCTGGCAACAGCAATCAGAGAAAGTTGGAGCCAGATTGATGAAGAGTACTGTTTGTCACTCATTAAGTCCATGCCTCAGAGACTGCAAGCTGTTATACGAGGTCCGTTAGAAAAGTATCAGACCTTTTTATTTTTTTCAAAAACCGTATGGATTTGAATCATGTGATTGCGTCAGCCAAGCTTGAAACTTCGTGCGCATGCTTGAGTTTTTTCACGCCTGTCGGTTGCGTCATTCGCCTGTGGGCAGGCTTTGTGTGAGCGCTGGTCCACCCCTCTCGTCGTTTTTTTATTGTGAATAAATGCCTGAATGATTTGGAGCTTTGCTGCATCAATTTTTTTACAGAAACTGAGAGACCTCCAGGTGGACAGTGTTCGGAAAATGAATATGGCTTTCAGGGACGATTTTATGGGGATTACACAGATTAAGGAGTGATCCAGACGGTTTAAAGACCGCCCACAACTGCTGAGAGCACGCCGCGCTCTGAGCGCCGATCGACAGGCTCAAACCCCGCTGAAACAACCAGATCATTTCCAACGTGAAGGCTTTGTTGATCCGGGACGTCGTCTGACTTTCACAAAAAGGCAGAAGGCGTGGACATCAGCACTTTTTTGGCACATTCCACTGTTACAGGAGTTTTTTTTTTTTCATGGAATGAAAAGCGGAGGGACGCGCCATGGAGCCGTTCATTACATGACACAAAACCACCTCTCTGTTGGTCTAACAGGACGGCTTTCAGGTGGATTTCAGACGGCTGTCGGTTGCTTTTCAGTCTTGTGATCATCCGAGAAATTGAGCATGAGCTGGACATGCCCCAGCATGTCCTGTAAGGCTTCATCACGTGGTTGCTTTGTGCCATGCGGCTCCACCGCAACGCGCGGAACTCCACCGCACGTCTGTCTCAGTCTGCCGAAAAACTGCTGATGTCCACGTCTTTTCACAATTCCTGTGCTAGTCAGAAGACATACCGGATCAAGACAGCGTCCAGTTTAGAAATGAACGGCACATTCCACTGTTACAGGAGTTTTTGTCATGGAAAGAGGAGCGGAATTCCGCACGTCGCGGTGGAGCAGCATGGTGCAAAGCAACGCCGTGATGAAGCCTCACAGGACATGTTGGGGCATGTCCAGCTCATGCTCAATTTCTTGGATAATCACACGACTGAAAAGCAACCGACAGCCGTCTGAATTCCACCTGAAAGCCGTCCTGTGAGACCAACACGGAGGTGGTTTTGTGCCGCGTAATGAACGGCTCCGTGGTGCGTCCCTCCGCTTTTCATTCCATGAAAAAACTCCTGTAACAGTGGAATGTGCCGAAAAAGTGCTGATATCCAGGCTTTCTGCCTTTTTGTGAAAGTCAGATGACGTCCTGGATCAACAAAGCCTTCACGTTGGAAATGATCTGGTTGTTTCAGCGGGGTTTGAGCCTGTCGATCGGCGCTCGGAGCGCGGCGCGCTCTCAGCAGTTGTGGGCGGTCGTTAAACCGTCTGGATCACTCCTTAATCTGTGTAATCCCCATAAAATCGTCCCTGAAGCCATATTAATTTTCCGAACGGTGTCCACCTAGAGGTCTCACAGTTTCTGGAAAAAAATCGATGCAGCACAGCTCCAAATCGTTCAGACATTTATTCGCAATAAGAAAACGACGAGAGGGGTGGACCACTGCTCACACAAAGCCTGCTCACAGGCGAATGACGCAACCGACAGGCGTGAAAACACTCACGCATACGCACGAAGGTTCAAGCTTGGCTGATGCAATCACACGTGATTCAAATCCATATGGTTTTTGAAAAAAATAAAAAGGTCGTATACTTTTCTAACAGACCTCGTAAAAGCCAGAGGTGGTGCAACAAAATACTAGTGATGTGTTGGAGCGTTCTTTTGTTTTTCATGATTCCATAATTTATTCCTCAGAATTCAGTGAGTCCATATTTTTTTCCCTCTGCTTGGTCTCAAAAAGTAACTGTTACTGACTGCCAATTTTTCCTGATTTCTTATAGTGTTTCTTAAAGCCAGAAAGTTGCCATTTGAAATGACTTTAGTTTTGTGTCATGTCTGTGATCTGCTTTTTTTCTACAAAATTAAACAACAATGAACATCCTCCGAGGCCAGTGATTCCATAATTTTTGCCAGGGGTTGTACTAGTAAGTGTCTAGGAGAAAACCTTTGGTATGTATCACAAGTTTGACCAATTCTGACTAGTTGAGAGGTGTAAACACTGGAAATGTTACAATATGAAAGTCAAAATCATCCTGTTTGTCAAAAACTGCTGTTCTAAACTGTCTAACTATAATACTCAATTCAATATCTAAGTATGAAACTTTGCTATTGTTTTCTGTAGTCTTTCCAAGCTGTAATTCTGATGGATAAATATTTTTAATTTCATTCTCAGAATTAGGGTTATTAAAAGTAAGTAGGTCATCAATATAACAGAAGGTATTACTAAAGGTTTTAGCTGACTGGTTATCTGTTTTTGTCTTTCATAAATTTATATTCATAATTAAAAAAGGAAAACGTTTGCTAAAAGTGAAGCACAGTCTGTTCCCATAGGTATCCCTATTGTTTGTTTGAAAATTCTGTTGCCAACCTCTATATATGTTATGTGTCGACGCGGGTTGAGGAGCGGACCTGCGTGACGGAACCAGAAAGCGGTTCCAATAACAAAACAATTTATTTTTTCCACCCTCTGGTGCATAACAAAGTGTATGAACAAAAGATGCGTCAGTCTGGTGGAGTGAAGGCTGGCACGCTCTCCAGCGCCTAAAAGGATCGAAGCCCGGCGCTTCTGGACTCACTTTACCGCCAAACACCCCCCAGGTGGACACGACAAACCGACTCTCTGCGAAGGATAGAAAAGGTGAGGTAAGTCAGCAGCTACAACCAATATCCAAGAGTTTGTTGCTCTATAAGAAAGCCCTCCGTGAAGCTAGGACATCTTTCTACTCATCACTAATTGAAGAAAATAAGAACAACCCCAGGTTTCTTTTCAGCACTGTAGCCAGGCTGACAAAGAGTCAGAGCTCTATTGAGCTGAGTATTCCATTAACTTTAACTAGTGATGACTTCATGACTTTCTTTGCTAACAAAATTTTGACTATTAGAGAAAAAATTACTCATAACCATCCCAAAGATGTATCGTTATCTTTGGCTGCTTTCAGTGATGCCGGTATTTGGTTAGACTCTTTCTCTCCGATTGTTCTGCCTGAGTTATTTTCATTAGTTACTTCATCCAAACCATCAACATGCTTATTAGACCCCATTCCTGCCAGGCTGCTCAAGGAAGTCCTACCATTATTTAATGCTTCAATCTTAAATATGATCAATCTATCTTTGTTAGTTGGTTATGTACCACAAGCCTTTAAGGTGGCAGTAATTAAACCATTACTTAAAAAGCCATCACTTGACCCAGCTATCTTAGCTAATTATAGGCCAATCTCCAACCTTCCTTTTCTCTCAAAGATTCTTGAGAGGGTAGTTGTAAAACAGCTAACTGATCACCTGCAGAGGAATGGTCTATTTGAAGAGTTTCAGTCAGGTTTTAGAATTCATCATAGTACAGAAACAGCATTAGTGAAGGTTACAAATGATCTTCTTATGGCTTCGGACAGTGGACTTATCTCTGTGCTTGTTCTGTTGGACCTCAGTGCTGCTTTTGATACTGTTGACCATAAAATTTTATTACTGAGATTAGAGCATGTCATAGGTATTAAAGGCATTGCGCTGCGGTGGTTTGAATCATATTTGTCTAATAGATTACAGTTTGTTCATGTAAATGGGGAATCTTCTTCACAGACTAAAGTTAATTATGGAGTTCCACAAGGTTCTGTGCTAGGACCAATTTTATTCACTTTATACATGCTTCCCTTGGGCAGTATTATTAGACGGTATTGCTTAAATTTTCATTGTTACGCAGATGATACCCAGCTTTATCTATCCATGAAGCCAGAGGATACACACCAATTAGCTAAACTGCAGGATTGTCTTACAGACATAAAGACATGGATGACCTCTAATTTCCTGCTTTTAAACTCAGATAAAACTGAAGTTATTGTACTTGGCCCCACAAATCTTAGAAGCATGGTGTCTAACCAGATCGTTACTCTGGATGGCATTTCCCTGATCTCTAGTAATACTGTGAGAAATCTTGGAGTTATTTTTGATCAGGATATGTCATTCAAAGCGCATATTAAACAAATATGTAGGACTGCCTTTTTGCATTTACGCAATATTTCTAAAATCAGAAAGGTCTTGTCTCAGAGTGATGCTGAAAAACTAATTCATGCATTTATTTCCTCTAGGCTGGACTATTGTAATTCATTATTATCAGGTTGTCCTAAAAGTTCCCTAAAAAGCCTTCAGTTGGTTCAGAATGCTGCAGCTAGAGTACTGACAGGGACTAGCAGGAGAGAGCATATCTCACCCGTGTTGGCCTCTCTTCATTGGCTTCCTGTTAATTCTAGAATAGAATTTAAAATTCTTCTTCTTACTTATAAGGTTTTGAATAATCAGGTCCCATCTTATCTTAGGGACCTCGTAGTACCATATTACCCCATTAGAGCGCTTCGCTCTCAGACTGCGGGCTTACTTGTGGTTCCTAGGGTTTGTAAGAGTAGAATGGGAGGCAGAGCCTTCAGCTTTCAGGCTCCTCTCCTGTGGAACCAGCTCCCAATTCAGATCAGGGAGACAGATACCCTCTCTACTTTTAAGATTAGGCTTAAAACTTTCCTTTTCGCTAAGGCTTATAGTTAGGGCTGGATCGGGTGACCCTGGACCATCCCTTGGTTATGTTGCTTTAGACGTAGACTGTGGGGGGTTCCCATGATGCACTGTTTCTTTCTTTTTTTGCTCCGTATGCATCACTCTGCATTTAATCATTAGTGATCGATCTCTGCCCCCCTTCTCGGCATGTCTTTTTCCTGGTTCTTTCCCTCAGCCCCAACCAGTCTCAGCAGAAGACTGCCCCTCCCTGAGCCTGGTTCTGCTGGAGGTTTCTTCCTGTTAAAAGGGAGTTTTTCCTTCCCACTGTGGCCAAGTGCTTGCTCATAGGGGGTCGTTTTGACCGTTGGGGTTTTTCATGGTTATTGTATGGCCTTGCCTTGCAATATGGAGCGCCTTGGGGCAACTGTTTGTTGTGATTTGGCGCTATATAAGAAAAAAGTTGATTGATTGATTGATTGATCCTTCAAAAGGCACACACTATCAGCAACACATTCAGGTCTGTATTTAAGCTTTATGTAAATGAGCAGCTTCTCACAACAGGTGGAGGATTACCACTCCGCACGCCACGGCAGTGAGAAGCGAGCTGCACAATTCTCATCACAATTCAAATCTACTGCGTAACAAAATACCAAGTTACTATCAACAATTAGTCAAACAATTAATCACCTCAGATGTGTGCTGACAGCATGTGTCCCTCACCCTTCTTCCTTCACAGGCACGATGTGTCAAACCCAGGCGCGGTCCTCAGCGTCTCACAAACGAACATCACAAGGTCGAGTTCCCGGCAATTCTGCTTGAATCACACATGGCTTAAATGCAGAACGCCATCTCATTATCTGCTTCAGCTGAAAGTCTTTAAGGTTGCACTTGAGCACCATCCACAGGTGCTGCGCATAACGCTGATGAGGGTGAAGGACTCTTCTGCCAGCACCTTCTCCACAGACAAATCAGTTTTCATACCACCTGGAGAGCAAAGAAAAGAAAAGAACACCAAAATGTCCAGCCACACCCCCCCAACATACAACAATATAGATATTGTCTACAAGGAATTCTATATGCACAATCAGTTACATTACGATCATGCGTAGATGTTGTGTTAGACCAGTATGTAGTGCCATCATTTCTAATAATGATGTGTTTAGAGGCTCTAATCTTAAAAGCTTCCCTGACTAGTTCACTGATACTATATATAAGTTGGTCATGTCAAATGTTCATATACAGGGTGGAAAAATCAAAACTATCAAAATGTGTAACTACTTTTGTTTTAACTTTTTTAGTTTGTCTGTGGCATTATCGATAATCCAGAAATAGTTGTGTTCCGAGTTATACCTTCGCAGTACTGTTTTGTAACTAATGTTTTGTAACTAATTTCAGACTAGATGTTAGCAGTTTGGATAATGGTTTAGTTGAACATGCACTAGAGGCTGCTATAAATTTACTGCCTACCGGATTTTTGTGCATTTTTGGAAGCCAGTAAAAGGATGGTAATTGTTTCATATCAGTAAGAATTTTAATGTTATATTTAATCATAAATTCTTGGTGTTTTCTTATAATATCTTCCACGTGACTATTATAAGACATATATGTTTGTGCACTAGTCCCATTACTAATGTCAAGCTCTTTTAAAACAACATCCAAGTAATATTTTTTGCAAACTATTAGGATATTGTTGCTGGCTTTATCTGCTGGTACTGAAACAAAACGTCTTTGAAAGTTATTTAGTTATTTGAGGCAAACCTTGTCTGACAGTACATGTTTTTTATATGGATTTTTCTTTTTTCCTAAGTCTGTCTATCCTGTTTGAACTGTTTCTAATACTCTACCTTCCCATTCATCAGGTTGTTATTGTAAATATTTTTTTTTCTGAATAACTACCTGGTTTGTGACAGCCCCCTGCTGCCGTCCTAATGTATTTGTTGTGTGTCCTGAGGTCCCGGCCACCGGGAGGCACTGGTCCTGTCTCCTGCCCTGGGGCTATAAAAAGGGGGAGTTCCTTTCTCTCCCAGTTTCTGTGTAGGCTCTCAGTTGTCCAGGTGGTGGGATGAACAGGAGGACTGGAAACAGGACCAAACTAGGACCGGAAGCTTGCGGCTGCTCCCCAAGCCGCGAGCTGGAGGAGGAAGAGCCTGGGAGAGAATAGTAGAGAAGCTTGAATCTTCGACTGGACTGGGTTGCTTGACGTGAGGACGTTTCGCTTCAAATCGCAGAAACTTCCTCAGCTAAAATTCTTGCTCTGGTAGTCTGATTTCTGTCTTGACTCTTGTAGAGAAGAATAAAACAGAAACCAACAAAATCTGGAGTTTTTAACCTAACCAGACCCCTCCTACCGAGAGGCCGACTGCTACAGGCTAGTGACTAAACAATAGCTCTAATTAACACCAATTGTGCTCTAGTTAGCACCCTCCTAATGACAGGGCAGCTGTCCCTCCTAATGATGGGATGGAAGTCTCTCCTGATGGCTCCCTTGACGACTCTCCTGATGACGTGAATGACTCATTACCATGAACAAAAGACTGAAACTGATTTGACCTGAGTACCCCATTGTAAACAGGGGACAAAGCATGTCTGAGACCCCCTCCCCGGTTAAGGCTGGGTTTCAACTGTTTTACAAAGAATGCTTCCTTGACACCTCTCTCAAACCATTTCTTCTCTCTGGCTAAGATTTTAACTTCCTTGTCCTCAAACGTGCGGTTAGTGTCTTTCAGGTGGAGATGGACTGCAGACTGAGGCCCACTGGCGCCCTCTCTGCAGTGCTGGTATAGCCTTTTGTGTAAAGGTTGCTTAGTCTCACCTATGTAGTGTTCATCACAGTTTTGAATGTTTAGAGTTTAGATACACATCCTCCAGCACTCTCTGCCTCACAGCTGAGACGGCCTCAGTGGTGGGGATGCAGGTGAACAACGATGTCACATCAAATGACACCATAGTTTCATCTGCCTCCAGCTGCAGGTCCTTGATCTTGTTCACAAAATCTTGTGTGTTCTCCACATGGTGGTCTGAGTTACCCACTAGAGGAGCCAAAATCCACTTGAGGTGCTTGGCCAAATTGTATGTGATGGAATCTGTGCTACATACAATAGGCCTGAGTGGCACGTCCTGTTTGTGGATTTTGGGCAGTCCATAGATGCATGGAGTGGCGTCCCCAGGGTACAGTCTGTAGTATGTCTGCCTGTCGATGAGTCCCTCTTTCTCCAGGTTTTGGAGGTAGCTAATGATTTTCTTCTTATGGCCGCTCGTGGGGTCTCTCTTCAGACGTTCGTATGTACTGGAGTCACTGAGCAAGTTGTTGATCTTGGCCTCGTAGTCCGATGTGTTCAGGACCACCGTGCATCTGCCTTTATCTGCTGGCAGGATAAGGATGCTTTGGTCCTTCTGCAGCGCTGACAGAGCTTTCTGTTCTTCTCCTGTGATGTTGGACGGAGGAGGCTTCGCACTGTTAAGCACTGCTGTGCCACTTAGTCGGAGGTCCCCAGCTTCTGACTCTGACAAACTGTTATGTTTAATGGCTGACTCTACTGCAGTGATGTAATCTACTGTCGGTATATGTTTAGGGGTCACTGAAAAATTTAGTCCTTTAGCGAGCACATCCTTTTCTGTCTGTGTAAGAACCTTGTCGGACAGATTCTTTACCTAATTTTCCCTGTTGTCACTAATTTGTCTGGGTGTATCTTTAAAAATACTCCCACTGAAAGTACGCCTTTTCTGCACTAAAAGGTTGTAAAACTTCCTGATTTGCCGCTGCTTACTTTTTAAATGCTCAGCCATTTGAATTTTAACTATGAACTTTGTGATCTTATTATGGGCCTCTTCCCCCACTAAGGTTTCTAACCTTTTGTGAAGACTATCAAGATTTATTTTGGAGGTCTAATATTTTAAAATGAAGCCTTCTAATTCTAAGACCCAAAATCCTCCTAAGGTAACTGTGCTGGATCTTTTCTCCTGTGTGGCCTGCTTCTAGTGCCTTTTGCTTCATGCATTTGGGGATAACATTGTTTTGTTTGCATCTCAGGTTAAAGCTTAAGTGGTTTCTAAAGTTAGCTATCTTTTTAGCAGTCTTTTCCAGCTTACGTACCAGTGCCAGGGCCTCATGCCCACAGTTGGTCGCAGTGTTTCTGTGTAGGCTCTCAGTTGTCCAGGTGGTTTGCATAGTAGAGAAGCTTGAATCTTTGACTGGACTGGGTTGCTTGACGTGAGGACGTTTCGCTTCAAATCGCAGAAGCTTCCTCAGCTAAAATTCTTGCTCTGGTAGTCTGACTTCCGTCTTGACTCTTGTAGAGAAGAATAAAAAAGAAGCCAACAAAAGCTGGAGTTTTTAACCTAACCAGACCCCTCCTACCGCGAGGCCGACTTCTACAGCCTAGTGACTAAACAATAGCTCTAATTAGCACCTATTGTGCCCTAGTTAGCACCTTCCTAATGACAGGGCAGCTGTCCCTCCTAATGATGGGACGGAAGTCTCTCCTGATGGCTCCATTGACGACTCTCCTGATGACGTGAATGACTCATTACCATGAACAAAAGACTGAAACTGCTTTGACCTGAGTACCCCATTGTAAACAGGGGACAAAGCGTGTCTGAGACCCCTCCCTGGTTAAGGGTCCTTTCAAGGGAGGATGTGTCTCTACTTGAAAGGACCAAACTCACACCAGACCACATCTGCCAACTCTGGGAGATCTGTCTTAACACCACATATTTCCTGTTTAGGGGGAATTACTACAGGCAGATCCATGGTTGTGCGATGGGGTCTCCGGTATCCCCCATTGTGGCCAATCTGTACATGGAGCGAGTGGAGAAGACAGCTTTGACGTCTTTCACGGGCATCTCTCCCAGTCACTGGTTCAGATATGTCAATGACACATGGGTTAAAATCAAGCAACAGGAGGTCGAGGACTTTACAGAACACATCAACTCGGTGGATTCCAATATCAAGTTCACACGTGAGGATGCCAGAAACAACCATTTAGCCTTCTTGGACTGTGATGTTATGATTGGATAGAACAGGCAGGTCCAGACAGGGGTTTACAGTAAACCCACTCACACTGACCAATATCTGCTCTTTGGCTCAAACCACCCCCTTGAACACAAGCTCGGGGTGATCAGGACTTTTCAACACAGAGCCCTACAGGTGCCCACAACTGCAGAGGGAAGGGCTAAAGAGCAACAACTTGTACCGCAAGCCCTCACAGTATGTGGGTACCCATGATGGTCCCTGGACAAAGTGCAGAAGTCCCAGAAAACAAAGAGACCAGATAGACAGGAGACGGAGACAAGAAGAAGAGGAGTGTCTCTCCCTTATTTAGCAGGAGTAGGGGAAAAACTACCGAGGATCTTCAGACAGCACAAAATCGCAGTTTACTTTAAACCGGTTAACACCTTGAGACAGAAATTAGTTCACCCTAAGGACAGGATCCCTAGTTACAAACAGAGCAATGTAGTGTATTCTGTCAGATGTCAGGAAAACTGTAATGAACACTACATAGGTGAGACTAAGCAACCTTTACACAAAAGGCTATACCAGCACCGCAGAGAGGGCACCAGTGGACCTCAGTCTGCAGTTCATCTCCGCCTGAAAGACACTAACCACACGTTTCAGGACAAGGAAGTTAAAATCTTAGCCAGAGAGAAGAAATGGTTTGAGAGAGGTGTCAAGGAAACATTCTTTGTAAAACAGTTGAAACCCAGTCTTAACCGGGGAGGGGGTCTCAGACACACTTTGTCCCCTGTTTACAATGGGGTACTCAGGTCAAAGCAGTTTTGTTCATGGTAATGAGTCATTCACGTCATCAGGAGAGTCGTCAAGGGAGCCATCAGGAGAGACTTCCATCCCATCATTAGGAGGGACAGCTGCCATGTCATTAGGAGGGTGCTAACTAGAGCACAATAGGTGCTAATTAGAGCTATTGTTTAGTCACTAGCCTGTAGAAGTCGGCCTCTCGGTAGGAGGGGTCTGGTTATGTTAAAAACTCCAGCTTTTGTTGGTTTCTGTTTTATTCTTCTCTACAAGAGTCAAGACGTAAGTCAGACTACCAGAGCAAGAATTTTAGCTGAGGAAGCTTCTGCGATTTGAAGCGAAACGTCCTCACGTCAAGCAACCCAGTCCAGTCGAAGATTCAAGCTTCTCTACTATTCTCTCCCAGGCTCTTCCTCCTCCAGCTCACGGCTTGGGGAGCAGCTGCAAGCTTTTGGTCCTAGTTTGGTCCTGTTTCCAGTCCTCCTGTTCATCCCGCTATGCCTTGCCTTCCTTTTTCTTTTATTTTTAAAATAAATGCTCTACAAAGGGCTTAAAAATCCGTTGCTTCGGTGCGTGCTTCACTTTTTTGTCATGGTTTCTGAGCTGGGTCGTAACAAATGGGGGATCATCTGAACAGTTTTTTGTCGTTTTGTTTCCCCTAGACTCGTGTTGTGGCGCACGGTAAAGTTTGGGTTTTGCGCGTTTTGTTTTTGCAGTTTGTGCTTGTCTGGCTATGACCTACTTTTGAGGGGAACAGGTATGTCAGCGTGGGGCGTGGATGCTCACAGTAGGCTGCAGTGAGGATGCATGGGAGCGTGTTCCGGAGTTCTTTTTTGTTTGGACGTTGTGGTGGGTTTTGGCGGACACAGCGGGGGAAATATAGGTGAGTGAAGTGTTGCTGTTGCTGCACGGGTATTGGGCTTTGTTTTGTGGCTGTGTCTCCTGGTAAGGTAAGAGGCTTCGCTGCTTCATGCATTGCCTGTTTTTTTTTGTTTTTTTTGATAGTGTCGTGGGGGTGCGGTTGGTGTTCACTGTGTAACAGTGTTCTCGGGAGCTGTTCAGGAGAAATGTTTAGTGCTTAACCATCCCGCCGCCAAACCACTGAAGAGTTAGGTAAGTTAGTTAGGTGGAGTTTTGTTCGGTAGGTATAGGATAGAGGGGGCATGGTTGTATCGGGCTTTGTGCTGTGCACATGTTAGCACTTCAGTTTGCAGTGTATTTCCTTGGTTGGTGTGTGAATTCTTTGGTTACATGGCATGGTGTGCGCGCGTAATTTTGACTACTCATGGACGCCGAGGTGGAGAGTTTTGTGGCTAATCCCACAAGGGAGAATCTTAATGTTTTCGTCAACGATAATCTGCTGGAAATTGAGGCTCATTCTGACATTCCACTCGTATAACAGGATAAGGAAAAAGTTATCAAACAACAAATTGATGACATGCTAGTTACAAAGGGTATTTTTTCTCCTGCTGCATTAGTTGTAACCCAGGTGGCAGCTGGGACAGCTGACGCTGATTTGCGTAAACTGGAGTTGCAGTTGGAAATGAGATGTTTGGAGATGAATCTCTGGGAGCAGGAAATTCAGTCTAATCTCAGGGAGAAAGAAATTCAGTTAGAATAATGTCAATTGGATGTGGAAGAGACGCAGAGACCCGAGGCGGTGTGTGTGTCTGGCGTGCAGACTGTTAATCCCGGTGAAGCAGAGTTTGACGTTTACAAGTGTATTCGATTTATTCCACCATTTACTGAGAGAGATGTGGATAAATGTTTTGTTTGAGCGTGTGGCGTCAATGATAAAGTGGCCGAGGGAGGTTTGGCCGTTGCTGTTGCAATGCGTGTTTACAGGTAAAGCTCAGGAGGCGTATGCTTTGTTGTCACTTGAAGATAGTTTGGTTTATGGCAAAGTGAAAAGTGCTGTGGAGAGAACATACGAGCTTGTGCCAGAGGCATATAGACAAAAATTTTGGCGTTACAAAAAACTTGATAATCAACATTATGTGGAGTTTGGACGTGACAAAATTGCATTGTTTGACCGTTGGTGCGCTGCGCAAAATGTTAAAAACTTTGATCAGCTGCAAGATTTAATTTTGATGGAAGAGTTCAGGAACTGTGTACCAGAGAGGATTGCAGCGTATATTAGTGAGCAAAAGGCTACAAATTTTTTTTGATGTGGCTGTTTTGATGGAAGAGTATGTATTGACTCATAGGTCTTTTTCACAAAATGTGACTCCAAACCTGTGTCTTGGTTCCAGTGTGCCAAGAGAGGGGCGCTCTGAGGGCTTTGGTCGGCATAAGGTATAGGTGTCAAACTGATTCCAGAAAGGGCCAAGAGGGTGCAGGTTTTCTTTGTAACCACCAACTCCACCACGTGATTTCATTGATGAACTCATTCCATCTGCTCAAAGTGGTTAATCACTGAAATCAACTGTTGGAGTTGGTGGTTGCAAAGAAAACCTGCACCCTCTTGGCCCTTTATAGAATCAGTTTGACACCTATGGCATAAGGAGTGAAACAGGGGGAAGTAAAAAACTGTTTTGCCTGACAGTGATCGGGTGTGTCACTATTGTCACAGGCGCGGGCACATTAAAGCAGATTGTGCTCTGCTCAAGACAAGGATGTCTGCTGTTAAGCCAAAGGAGTGGGTTTAGCTGCGCTGGTGCGTAACGCTGTGAAACTTGAGGTGGAAAACATGAGCTCTGAACCATGTGACTCGTACTTGCCTTTCATTTGTGAGTGGTTTGTCTCATTGGTGGGAGATGACAAAAAGGTGCGTGCCAAAATTTTGCGCGACACAGGGGCGTTTGACTCGTTTATCCGAGCTGATGTGTTGCTGCTGTCTGTTCCAGGCACGCAGGTTCCAGTTCGAGGTATGGTCTTAACGTGCTCTTTGTTCCTTTGCATAAAGTGTTGTGTGTTGGGGGGTGTGGCTGGATATTTTGGTGTTCTTTTCTTTTCTTTGCTCTTCAGGTGGCATGGAAACTGATTTGTCTGTGGAGAAGGTGCTGGCTGAAGAGTCCTCACCCTCATCAACATCATGTGTAGCACCTGTGTCTGGTGCTCACATGCAACCTTGAAGACTTTCAGCTGAAGCAGATAATTGGATGGCGTTCTGCATTTAAGTCATGTGTGATTCAAGCAGAACTGCCGGGAACTCGACCTTGTGATGTTTGTTTGTGAGGCGCTGAGGACCGCGCCTGGGTTTGACACATCGAGCCCGTGAAGCAGGGAAGGGTGAGGACACTTGCTGTCAGCACACATTAAAGGTGATTAAATGTTCGACTAATTGTTGATAGTGGCTTGGTGTTTTGTTGCGCAGTATACTGGAATTGTGATGAGAGTTGTGCAGTTTGCTTCTCACTGCTGTGGCGTGCAGGATAGGTGATCCTCCGCTTGTTGTGAGAAGCTGCTCATTTGCATAAAGTTAAAAATGCAGACCTGAGTGTGTTGCTGATGGCGTGTGTCTTTTGAAGGATGTTGTTGTGGCTGCTGACTTACCTCACCTCTTCTTTGCTTCACAGAGAGTCGGTTTGTCGTGTCCACCTGGGGGGTGTTTGTCTGGTGGTAGTGGGTCCAGGAACGCCGGGCTTCTATCCTTTTGGGCGCTAAAGAGCGTGCTAACAGTCACTCCACCAGAAGGACGTTGTTTTAGTTTTGTACACATTATTATGCACAGGTGAAAAATAAATTGTTTCTGTTGTTGGAACCGCTTTCTGGTTATTTTTAGCGCTGGGTTCTGTCTGACGCAGGTCCGCTCCTCAACTCGCGTCGACACATAACATAAAGTGTTGCTTGAGTGTGAACTGTTCAGTGGGGAAGCAGTTTTGGCAGTTTTTCCATCCCGAGTCCCAAGGCGCTTCAGAGCGTTTTCACCAGTCCTTGAAGTCGCTGTTGCATGCTTACTGTACTGAGTTGGGTGGCGATTGGGAAGAAGGTTTGCCTTGGCTCGTGAAGTCACTCCCAGAGCACTGGGTTTAGCCCAAATGAGTTGGTCTTCACACATATTGGCGGTAGTGGCAGCCAGTTTAAAGGAGCCAAACCCACCTAAAAATCTGATAGATTATGTCAGTGGGTTCAGAAGGTGCTTGTATGTTGCAGGAGATTTGGTCAAGTTGAAAATGACTGCTGTGCAGAATAAAATTAAGTCCCTGTCTGACAGGCATTCAGAGGTGCATTCGTTTTTGCCTGGTGATCAAGTGTTGGCCCTTTGTCCGGTTATCACTTCACCTTGTCAAGCAAAGTTTAATGGTCCTTACACTGTGCTTAACAACTTTCATATCAAAATGATTTATTGCCTGAACACAGGAGGAAGCAACAAACGTGTCATATCAATTTGTTAAAACCTTACTATTCTAGGGAAGTGTCTTGGCAAATGGAGGGTGCTGAGGCGTCTGCTGCATGTATGGCAAGTAGACCTATTGGGATGTTTGATAGTTCTGGTACCTTGGACAGCTCACTGCCGCCAACCAGGGGGATTGACAGTGAAGCTGGTGCTTTGGACAGTGCTCTTACACAGGGGCGTCTTAAAAACTCAGAAGCTTTGTAAAATTTGGATGTTTTGTTTGGTCAGTTGCCGAGGTGTCATGCTGAACAGTTACGTGATCTAATACACCGCTTTCAATGTTTGTTTTCAGATATA